>NW_026974652.1:0-37678 GCF_015220805.1 Pogoniulus pusillus
CTGCCTTCTCCCCTCCCCTGCCTTCTCCCCTTCCCCTGCCTTCTCCCCTCCCCTGCCTTCTCCCTTCCCTTCCCTTCCCTTCCCTTCCCTTCCCTTCCCTTCCCTTCCCTTCCCTTCCCTTCCCTTCCCTTCCCTTCCCTTCCCTTCCCTTCCCTTCCCTTCCCTTCCCTTCACTTCCCTTCCCTTCCCTTCCCTTCCCTTCCCTTCCCTTCTCCTTCCTCCCCTTCCCTTCCCTTCCCTTCCCTTCCCTTCCCTTCCCTTCCCTTCCCTTCCCTTCCCTTCCCTTCCCTTCCCTTCCCTTCCCCCTTCCCCTGCCTTCTCCCTTCCCCTGCCTCCAGAGCCAGTGGCTCCTGCAGCGCCGTGCCCCGAGGAGGTCGCAGCAAGAGGAGGAGGAGGAGGAGGAGGGGAAGGAGGAAGCTCGGTGGGCAGAGGCTGCAGCCACTGCGGGAAGGTCTTTGGCAGCTCCAGAGCCCTCAGCAAGCATTGGCTGAGCCACAGCCAGCGCAGGGCCCACGTCTGTGCCACCTGCGGCCGAGCCTTCAAGCGCCCTGACCACCTGTAGGTGCAGCACCCCCCGGGGTGCCCTCCCCTGCCCGGGCACCTCCCTTCCCGGGGCTGCCCGAGGCTGGCACGCTGGGGCAGGGCCGTGGGCTCATGCTTGGTTGGCTTGGAGAAGGCCTCGGAGGTGCCCACAGCCCTGGACCCCCTCGGGTGCTGCCCAGCCCCGGTGCCCACCGTTTCTCCCGCTGGGTGCCCGCAGGAGCAGCCACGTCCTGACCCATCGACCTGCCAAGCCCTTCCCCTGCCCCGCAGCCTCCTGCGGGCAGAGCTACTGCAGCCCTCGCTCCCTGCGGCGCCACCTGCGGCTGCGCCACGGCTCCGGTGCCACCCGACCCGCCCAGACGGCCCCGGCACCGCCCCCGGGCACCTCCTGCCCACCCGCACCGGCCCGCGGCGGGGGCACGGGGAGCAGCTCTGCCCAACCCGGCCCCTCCTGCCCTGAACCCACCTCATCCTGTCCCCATCCCTCCTCATCCCACCGCAATCCCACCTCATCCTGTCCCCATCCCTCCTCATCCCACCGCAATCCCACCCCATCCCGCCCCAATCCCGCCCCGGCCCGCCCCCATCCCACCTCATCCCGCCCCAATCCCACCTCAGACCGCCCCCATCCCACCTCAGACCGCCCCCATCCCGCCCCATCCTGCCCCAATCCCACCCCATCCCGCCCCAATCCCACCTCAGACCGCCCCCATCCCGCCCCATCCTGCCTCAATCCCACCTCAGACCGCCCCCACCCCGCCCCATCCTGCCCCAATCCCACCCCATCCCACCTCCATCCCACCTCAGACCGCCCTGATCCCACTCCATCTCATCTCCATCCCACTTTATCCTCCCTTGATCCCACCCCATCCCACCTCCATCCCACCTTATCCTGCCCCCATCCCACCCCATCCCACCTCACCTTGAGCCAAGAGGAGCTTCCAACTTCAGAGAGCTCCCAGGAGCTTCCTGCTACAATCCCTGGCACCACATCCCTGCTGGCACCAGCTGGATGTGCCCCCACCAGTCTGACCAGTAAGCCCATTCCCACCCCCACCCTGCTCCACTGGGCACTGTGGAGCTGCTCCCAGCAGCTCCCCCCCAACGTTGTCCTCTTTCCAAGGTCCGTGCCCAGGTGCCAGCCACACAGGCAGCACCTTTGGGTGGCTGAGGACTGCTCCAGCTCGGTGCCCACAGAGCACTGCCAAGGCCTCTGCCAGCCTCTTGGATCATCCCAGCCCATTCCAGCCCCAGCAGGAGCTGGGTGGTCCTCTGGAGAAGGCTTTTCCCATCCCATGGGACAACCCTGAGCTGCTCCCTGCACCGAGCCCATTCCAGGTGGGATTCCATCTGGCTCTGGAGCCCCAGGAGGTCTCCAGTGCCCTCCAGAAGGCCTCACCCCACATTCCCAGCGGGAAGCAAGGAGCATGGGAAGCAGCTCTGGGGGAGCTGATGGTGCTCAAGGATCCTGCTGCTGCCAGCCAGCCCCAGCTGGGCTCTGCTGGGAGGAAGAAGGAGCCAAACCCCAAACATTTGACCCCCAAACTGGAGCAGCAGCCCCCAGGAGCTGCCTGGTCCTGGTGCTCCCCAACCATCCCTAGGGAGAAGCCAAGCTTGGAGCTGGAGCAGCCCAAGCAGGTAGCTTTGGCCAGTGGGATGTGGCCCTTGAGCAGCTTTCCAAGGCTGCAGGTGAGGGCCAGAGCTGCCTGCAGCCAGCCTGGGGCCCCCTTCCTGCTCAGCCTGGGTTCACATCCCCCCCACCAGGGTTAGGGTTAGATCCTCCCAGCAGTTAGGGTTCAGATCTCCCCAGGGTTAGGGTTCAGATCCCCCCAGGGATAGGGTTCAGATCCCCCCAGGGTTAGGGTTCAGATCCCTCCAGGGTTAGGGTTCAGATCCCCCCCAGGGGTTAGGGTTCAGATCCCCCCCAGGGTTAGGGTTCAGATCCCTCCAGGGTTAGGGTTCAGATCCCCCCAGGGTTAGGGTTCAGATCCCCCCAGGGTTAGGGTTCAGATCCCCCCCAGGGTTAGGGTTCAGATCCCTCCAGGGATAGGGTTCAGATCCCCCCAGGGATAGGGTTCAGATCCCCCCCAGGGTTAGGGTTAGATCTCCCCCAGGGTTAGGGTTCAGATCCCTCCAGGGATAGGGTTCAGATCCCCCCCAGGGTTAGGGTTCAGATCCCCCCAGGGTTAGGGTTCAGATCCCCCCAGGGTTAGGGTTCAGATCCCCCCAGGGTTAGGGTTCAGATCCCCCCCACCAGGGTTAGGGTTCAGATCCCCCCCACCAGGGTTAGGGTTCAGATCCCCCCAGGGTTAGGGTTCAGATCCCCCCCAGGGTTAGGGTTCAGATCCCCCCAGGGTTAAGGTTCAGATCCCCCCAGGGTTAAGGTTCAGATCCCCCCAGGATCAGGGTTCAGATCCCCCCAGGGTTAGGGTTCAGATCCCCCCAGGGTTAGGGTTCAGATCCCCCAGGGTTAGGGTTCAGATCCCCCCAGGGTTAGGGTTCAAATTCCCCCAGGGTTCAGGGTTCAGATCCCCCCAGGGTTAAGGTTCAGATCCCCCCAGGGTTAGGGTTCAGATCCCCCCAGGGTTAAGGGTTCAGATCCCCCCAGGGTTAGGGTTCAGATCCCCCCCAGGGTTAGGGTTCAGATCCCCCCAGGGTTAGGGTTCAGATCCCCCAGGGTTAGGGTTCAGATCCCCCCAGGGTTAAGGTTCAGATCCCCCAGGGTTAGGGTTCAGATCCCCCCAGGGTTAAGGTTCAGATCCCCCCAGGGTTAGGGTTCAGATCCCCCCCCAGGGTTAGGGTTCAGATCCCCCCAGGGTTAGGGTTCAGATCCCCCCCAGGGTTAGGGTTCAGATCCCCCCAGGGGTTGGGTTCAGATCCCCCCAGGGTTAGGGTTCAGATCCCCCCAGGGGTTGGGTTCAGATCCCCCCCAGGGTTAGGGTTCAGATCCCCCCAGGGTTAGGGTTCAGATCCCCCCACCAGGGTTAGGGTTCAGATCCCCCCAGGGTTAGGGTTCAGATCCCCCCAGGGTTAGGGTTCAGATCCCCCCCAGGGGTTAGGGTTCAGATCCTTCCCAGGGGTTAGGGTTAGATCTCCCCCAGGGTTAGGGTTCAGATCCCCCCCAGGGTTAGGGTTCAGATCCCCCCAGGGTTAGGGTTCAGATCCCCCCAGGGTTAGGGTTCAGATCCCCCCCAGGGTTAGGGTTCAGATCCCCCCCAGGCTTAGGGTTCAAATCCCCTCAGGAAGGGCTCTGGGTGGGGGTCCTGAGGCAGCTGCCCCCAGCCCCAACCTCACCTTCTGCTCTTCTGTGTCTCCAGGTGGGTGAGGCTGGCACTGCCCAGCCCTTGGACCCTGGGCAGGGTCCCTCTGCCCCCAGGCTGCTGCCTCCCCTGCTGCTGCCAGTCTCAGTGCCAGTGCTGCCTGGGGGCTCAGGGGCAGCTCAGCAGGTGAGTGGTGGGTGCCAACCCCCAGCTCCCTGGGTGCCAGCCACAGCCCCCTGGGTACCAACCCCCAGCTCCCTGGGTGCCAGCCACAGCCCCCTCGGTGCCAACCCCCAGCTCCCTGGGTGCCAGCCACAGCCCCCTGGGTGCCAACCCCCTGCTCCCTGGGTGCCAGCCCCAGCCCCTTGGGTGCCAACCCCCAGCTCCCTGGGTGCCAGCCACAGCCCCTTGGGTGCCCACCCCAGCTCCGTGGGTGCCAACCCCAGACCCTTGAGTGCCCACCCCAGCTCCCTGGGTGCCAGCCACAGCCCCCTGGGTGCCAACCCCCAGCTCCCTGGGTGCCAGCCCCAGACCCTTGAGTGCCAACCCCCAGCTCCCTGGGTGCCAGCCACAGCCCCCTGGGTGCCAACCCCCAGCTCCCTGGGTGCCAGCCCCAGCCCCTTGGGTGCCAACCCCCAGCTCCCTGGGTGCCAGCCACAGCCCCCTGGGTGCCAACCCCCAGCTCCCTGGGTGCCAGCCCCAGACCCTTGAGTGCCAACCCCCAGCTCCCTGGGTGCCAGCCACAGCCCCCTGGGTGCCAACCCCCAGCTCCCTGGGTGCCAGCCCCAGCTCCCTGGGTGCCACCCCCAGACCCTTGGGTGCCAACCCCCAGCTCCCTGGGTGCCAGCCCCAGCCCCTTGGGTGCCCACCCCAGCTCCCTGGGTGCCAACCCCAGACCCTTGAGTGCCCACCCCAGCTCCCTGGGTGCCAGCCCCAGACCCTTGGGTGCCCACCCCAGCCCCCTGGGTGCCAACCCCCAGCTCCCTGGGTGCCAGCCACAGCCCCCTGGGTGCCAACCCCCAGCTCCCTGGGTGCCAGCCACAGCCCCCTCGGTGCCAACCCCCAGCTCCCTGGGTGCCAGCCACAGCCCCCTGGGTGCCAACCCCCTGCTCCCTGGGTGCCAGCCCCAGACCCTTGAGTGCCAACCCACAGCTCCCTGGGTGCCAGCCCCAGACCCTTGAGTGCCAACCCCCAGCTCCCTGGGTGCCAAGCCACAGCCCCCTGGGTGCCAACCCCCAGCTCCCTGGGTGCCAGCCCCAGCCCCTTGGGTGCCCACCCCAGCTCCCTGGGTGCCAACCCCAGACCCTTGAGTGCCCACCCCAGCTCCCTGGGTGCCAGCCCCAGACCCTTGGGTGCCCACCTCAGCTCCCTGGGTGCCAGCCCCAGACCCTTGAGTGCCCACCCCAGCTCCCTGGGTGCCAGCCCCAGACCCTTGAGTGCCCACCCCAGCCCCGTGGGTGCCAACCCCAGCCCCTTGGGTGCCTTCAGCTGCTGCTGCCCCTCACTGCCTTGCCCTGGGCTCTCTTGGCCAGGCCCTGGCGAGCCCCCGGGGGAAGGAGCCGCAGGAGAAGCCTCAGCAGCAGAGGAGGAAGAGGCCGAGGAGGCCGAAGCCCCTCCTGATGCCCCCCCCAGCAGCTGCCCAGGGCCCCCCGGGGGGCTGCTTCCCGAGCCAGCTGCGTTCTCCTGCCTTCCTCATGGGGCAGCTCCTGAGGGGGCTCTGCCACAGCTCCCCCTACACCCCCCCCCCCGATGCTGAGCCCCCTGCGGGAGGGGCCTGGCCTCTTCTGCAGCCCCCTGGGGCCTGCTGCTGCTGCTGCTGCTGCTGCTGCTGCTGCTGCTGGAGACCCTGACTGGCTCCTTGGCACTGTGAGAGGTAACCAACCCCACCCTGGGAGCTGCAGGGGGCACAAAACCCAACCTGGGAGCTGCAGAGGGGAACAAAACCCAACCTGGGAGCTGCAGAGGGGAACAAAACCCAACCTGGGAGCTGCAGGGGGGACAAAACCCACCCTGGGAGCTGCAGAGGGGAACCAACCCCACCCTGGGAGCTGCAGGGGGCACAAAACCCAACCTGGGAGCTGCAGAGGGGAACAAAACCCACCCTGGGAGCTGCAGAGGGCACAAAACCCACCCTGGGAGCTGCAGGGGGCACAAAACCCACCCTGGGAGCTGCAGGGGGCACAAAACCCAACCTGGGAGCTGCAGAGGGGAACAAAACCCAACCTGGGAGCTGCAGAGGGGAACAAAACCCAACCTGGGAGCTGCAGGGGGCACAAAACCCACCCTGGGAGCTGCAGAGGGGACAAAACCCAACCTGGGAGCTGCAGAGGGGAACAAAACCCAACCTGGGAGCTGCAGAGGGGAACAAAACCCACCCTGGGAGCTGCAGAGGGGAACAAAACCCACCCTGGGAGCTGCAGGGGGCACAAAACCCAACCTGGGAGCTGCAGAGGGGAACAAAACCCAACCTGGGAGCTGCAGAGGGCACAAAACCCAACCTGGGAGCTGCAGAGGGGACCAAAACCCACCCTGGGAGCTGCAGAGGGCACAAAACCCAACCTGGGAGCTGCAGAGGGGAACAAAACCCACCCTGGGAGCTGCAGAGGGCACAAAACCCAACCTGGGAGCTGCAGAGGGCACAGCAGAGGGCACAGCAGAGGGCACAGCAGAGGGCACAGGGAGGCTGTGGGGATGGTGGCAGGAGGCTGCAGGTCCCTGGTCCCCATCAGCTCCTTCCCTGCCTTCCCCTGCAGGCAGAGTGGACACAGCCCTGGGGCTCTGCCTGCTGAGAGACCCCCCCAGGCTCAGCGTGCCCCCGTGAGTGCTGGCACAGCCCCTGGCATGGGGCAGGGGTGGGCAGGAGCCTGCCAGGCCTGCTCTTCCTCCTGCCCTTCTGCCCTTCCTCCTCCTGCCCTTCCTCCTCCTGCCCTTCCTCCTCCTGCCCTCCTGCCCTTCCTCCTCCTGCCCTTCCTCCTCCTGCCCTTCTGCCCTTCCTCCTCCTGCCCTTCCTCCTCCTGCCCTTCTGCCCTTCCTCCTCCTGCCCTTCCTCCTCCTGCCCTTCTGCCCTTCCTCCTCCTGCCCTCCTGCCCTTCCTCCTCCTCCTTCTGCCTCCTTCCTCCTTCTTCCCTTCCTCCTCCTGCCTCCTTCCTCCTTCTGCCTCCTTCCTCCTCCTGCCTCCTTCCTCCTTCTGCCTCCTTCCTCCTCCTGCCCTTCCTCCTCCTGCCCTTCCTCCTCCTGCCCTTCTGCCCTTCCTCCTCCTGCCCTTCTGCCCTTCCTCCTCCTGCCTTTCCTCCTCCTGCCCTTCTGCCCTTCCTCCTCCTGCCCTGCTGCCCTTCCTCCTCCTGCCCTTCTGCCCTTCCTCCTCCATCCCTCCTTCCCTCCCTCCTGCTTTTCCTTCTCCTGCCTTCCTCCTGCCCTTCCACCCTTCCTCCTGCTCTCGTGCTCTTCCTCCTCCATCCCTCCTGATCTTCCTCCTGCTCTTCCTCCTCCCCACAGGAGGATCAACGTTGGGAGCTGCTTCCAGGCTGAGGTGCCCAAGCTCCAGGATCGATCCTGTCTGGAGGAGGAGGAGGAGGAGCCTTCAGCCTCGCTGGTCTGGAAGCCCTGGGGGGACCTGGCAAGCAACCCAGAGACACAGAGCAGAGGTGGCTTGGGGGCTGCTCTGGGGGGGGTTCTGCTGGGGGCTGGGGAGGCCTCAGCTGGAGGCCTGGGGCTGCTCTGGGCTGCTTTCAAGGGAGCTGCTGGGGCAGGCCTAGGGGAAGGTCCTGAGCCTCCAGAGAACCTCATGTGGCCCCCAGGGCATCTCTGGACCCTGCAGGTGGCCTCCAGAGCATCTCTGGACCCTGCAGGTGCCCCCCAGAGCATCTCTGGACCTTGCAGGTGCTCCCCAGAGCATCTCTGGACCCTGCAAGTGGCCTCCAGAGCATCTCTGGACCCTGCAGGTGGCCCCCAGAGCATCTCTGGACCCTGCAGGTGCTCCCCAGAGCATCTCTGGACCCTGCAGGTGCCCCCCAGAGCATCTCTGGACCCTGCAGGTGGCCTCCAGAGCATCTCTGGACCTTGCAGGTGCCCCCCAGAGCATCTCTGGACCCTGCAGGTGCCCCCCAGAGCATCTCTGGGCCCTGCAGGTGACCTCCAGAGCATCTCTGGGTCCTGCAGGTGACCTCCAGAGCATCTCTGGACCCTGCAGGTGCTCCCCAGAGCATCTCTGGACCTTGCAGGTGACCTCCAGAGCATCTCTGGACCCTGCAGGTGCCCCCCAGAGCATCTCTGGACCTTGCAGGTGCCCCCCAGAGCATCTCTGGACCCTGCAGGTGGCCTCCAGAGCTTCTCTGGACCCTGCAGGTGCTCCCCAGAGCATCTCTGGACCTTGCAGGTGCCCCCCAGAGCATCTCTGGACCCTGCAGGTGGCCTCCAGAGCATCTCTGGACCCTGCAGGTGCTCCCCAGAGCATCTCTGGACCCTGCAGGTGGCCTCCAGAGCATCTCTGGACCCTGCAGGTGCCCCCCAGAGCATCTCTGGGCCCTGCAGGTGATGCCAGAGGTCCCTCCCCAGCCCCTTTCCTCCTCTCTTGCCTGTCCAGTGACAGAGCTGCTCAACATGGCCTGCTCCAGTGCCATGCCCGGGGGTGGAACCAACCTGGAGCTGGCTCTGCACTGCCTGCACCGGGCAGGAGGGGACATCCTGGTGAGAGACCCCTCCCCACCTCCCCACCTCCAGCCCTGGGTGCACTGGGATGAACTGGGAGCTTCTCCAAGGAGCTTGGAGGCATCTCTGGGGGGCTTGGAGTCATCTCCAGAGGGGCTGGAGGCATCTCCAGGGGGACTGAAGGCATCTCCAGAGGAGCTGGAGGTATCTCTAGGGGACTTGGGAGTCATCTCCATGGGGGCTGGAAGCATCTCCAGGGCAGCTCAGGCATTGCCAGGGGTCTGGAGCCATCTCCAGAAGCCTTGAAGGCATCTCCAGAGAGTTTGGAAGCATCTCCTGAGGAGCTGGAGGCATCTCCTGAGGAGCTGGAGGCATCTCCAGGGGGTTTGGAAGCATCTCCTGAGGAGCTGGAGGTATCTCCTGAGGGTCTGGAGGCATCTCCAGGGGGTCTGGAGGCATCTCCTGAGGAGCTGGAGGCATCTCCTGAGGAGCTGGAGGCATCTCCAGGGGGTTTGGAAGCATCTCCTGAGGAGCTGGAGGCATCTCCAGGGGGTTTGGAGGCTTCTCCAGGGGGACTGAAGGCATCTCCAGGAGGTCTTCAAACCCCAACTAATCAAATCCTCCATTCACTTCCTCCTCCTCCTCCTCCTCCTCCTCCTCCACCTCTCTCCTCTTCTTCCTTCTCCTCCTCCTCCTCCACCTCCTCCTCCTCCTCCTCCTCCTCCTCCTCCTCCACCTCCCTCCTCCTCCTCCTCCACCTCCTCCTCCACCTCCTCCTCCTCCACCTCTCTCCTCCTCCTCCTCCTCCTCCTCCTCCACCTCTCCCCTCCACCTCCCCCTCTCTCCTCCACCTCCCTTCTCCTCCTCCTCCTCCACCTCCCTCCTCCTCCTCCCTCCTCCTCCTCCACCTCCCTTCTCCTCCTCTTCCACCTCCCTTCTCCTCCTCCTCCTCCACCTCCCTCCTCCTCCTCCCCCTCTCTCCTCCTCCTCCTCCACCTCCCTCCTCCTCCTCCTCCACCTCCCTTCTCCTCCTCCTCCTCCACCTCCTCCTCCACCTCTCTCCTCCTCTTCCTTCTCCTCCTCCTCCTCCACCTCCCTCCTCCTCCACCTCTCTCCTCCTCCTCCACCTCTCTCCTCCTCCTCCTCCACCTCTCTCCTCCTCCCTCCTCCCCCTCCCCCTCCCCCTCTCCCTGCCCCCCACCCCCTGCAGGGAGCTCTGCAGCTGCTGCTCTTCGGTGCCCCCCCGGAGCCTCCCTCCCACCCATTGGCCAACTACCGCTACGCAGGTGCCCCAAAGCTGCCTTCTCTCACCCCAAAACCCTTCCTCAGCACCCCCAAAACTGCCTTTTTTGGGGCTCATTTTGGGTCCCCACCCCCCCCTGGTCCCCCTCACCCCCCCTGGTCCCACTCACCCCCTCCAGGCTCTGACCTGTGGACACCTCTGGAGGTGAAGCTCTTCCAGAAAGCCTTTGGTGCCCACAAGAAGGACTTTGCCCTCATCCAGAAGGAGGTAAATGCCCATTTGGGAGGTTCCCTATGGAATTCTGGGCCCAAATCCCACATTTGAGAGGTTCCCTATGGAATTTTGGGACCAAACCTTCCATTTCTGAGGTTCCCTATGGAATTCTGGGCCCAAATCCCACATTTGGGAGGTTCCCTCTGGAATTTTGGGCCCAAATCCCACATTTGGGAGGTTCCCTATGGAATTTTGGGCCCAAATCCCACATTTAAGAGGTTCTCTATGGAATTTTGGGACCAAACCTTCCATTTCTGAGGTTCCCTCTGGAATTTTGGGACAAAACCTTCCATTTCTGAGGTTCCCTATGCAATTTTGGGCACAAATCCCCCATTTGGGAGGTTCCCTATGGAATTCTGGGCACAAATCCCCCATTTGGGAGGTTCCCTATGGAATTTTGGGCACAAATCCCACATTTGGGAGGTTCCCTCTGGAATTTTGGGCCCAAATCCCACATTTGGGAGGTTCCCTATGGAATTTTGGGCCTAAAGCCCTCATTTCTGAGGCTCCTGATTCAATTTTGGGCCTAAACCTTTCCATTTTGTGGCTCCTGGTGGAATTTTGGGCCTCAACCTTCCGTTTTTGAGGCTCCCTGTGGAATTCTGCTCTGTCAGTGCCTGATTTTTGCTTCCTCCCTGCCAGATCCAGACCAAATCCGTGGCTCAGTGTGTGGAATTCTACTACATCTGGAAAAAAAAAGCCAAGTTTGGCTCTGAAGTGCCCAGGAAAAAGCTCAGGAGAGACCAGAGGGAGGTGGAAGAGGCTGGAGAGAAGGTAGAGAAGCTGCACAGCACCTCCCAGGGAGACCTGAGCTGCCTGAAAGAACCTTTTGGGCCCCAAACTGCTGCCTGTTGGGGTCACCCCCCAAAAGAAACCTCATTTCTCTGCTCATTTGGGTGCTGATTGACCAAATTCCTCCAATTTGACCCCAAATTCAACCCAGAACCCACTGGAGATACCCCCAGGGAGCTAAAGGAGGGTTTGGGGCCCCCAAAATGAGCATTTTTGGGGGGGAAGAGGGGGGTGGAAGCTGGGAGCTGGAGGAGGTTTGCTGCTTGGTGACCTTTTGCTGCCAGATTTCACTCCTTTGCCACTTGGAATTCTACAGGATTCAGGTTTTGGCCCCCAAAAATCCTCATTTGTAAGGTGGAAACCCCAAGCCTGAAGCAAAAAATGAGGAGTTCTGACCCAATTTCATCCCTCTGAACCTGGAAATCCCAATTAGGTGTCCAAAAAGTGATCACTTGGGACCAAATTTCATCATTTCAAGGTGGAAACCCCAAGGATAGAGCAAAAAATGACCAAAAATGCTAAGTTCTGACCCAATTTCATCATTTTAAGGGGGAAACTCCAATGATTGATCCAAAAATGCTAACTTCTGACCCAATTTGATCAGTTTGAAGCTGAAAATCCCAATTTTGTGTCCCAAAAGTGATCATTTGGGACCAAATTTCATCATTTCAAGGTGGAAACACCAAGGATAGAGCAAAAAATGACCAAAAATGCTAACTTCTGACCCAATTTGATCAGTTTTAAGCTGAAAATCCCAATTTTGTGTCCAAAAAGTGATCATTTGGGACCAAATGTCATCATCTGAAGAGGGAAAGTCCAATATCTGATCCAAAAATGATGAGTTCTGACCCAATTTCATCATTTTAAGAGGAAAACTCCAATGATTGATCCAAAAATGCTAAGTTCTGACCCAATTTGATCAGTTTGAAGCTGAAAATCCCAATTTTGTGTCCAGAAAGTGATCACTTGGGACCAAATTTCATCATTTCAAGGTGGAAACCCCAAGGATAGAGCAAAAAATGACCAAAAATGCTAAGTTCTGACCCAATTTCATCAGTTTGAAGCTGAAAATCCCAATTTTGAGTCCAGAAAGTGATCACTTGGGACCAAATTTCATCATTTCAAGGGGGAAAGCCCAAGGATAGAGCAAAAAATGACCAAAAATGCTAAGTTCTGACCCAATTTCATCATTTTAAGGGGGAAACTCCAATGATTGACCCAAAAATGCTAAGTTCTGACCCAATTTCATCAGTTTGAAGCTGAAAATCCCAATTTTGAGTCCAGAAAGTGATCACTTGGGACCAAATTTCATCATTTCAAGGTGGAAACCCCAAGGATAGAGCAAAAAATGACCAAAATGCTAAGTTCTGACCCAATTTCATCAGTTTGAAGCTGAAAATCCCAATTTGGAGTCCAGAAAGTGATCATTTGGGACCAAATTTCATCATTTCAAGGTGGAAACCCCAAGGATAGAGCAAAAAATGACCAAAAATGCTAAGTTTTGACTCAATTTAATCATTTTAAGGGAGAAACTCCAATGATTGACCCAAAAATGCTAAGTTTTGACCCAATTTCATCATTTTAAGAGGGAAACTCCAATGATTGATCCAAAAATGCTAAGTTCTGACCCAATTTCATCAGTTTGAAGCTGAAAATCCCAATTTGGAGTCCAGAAAGTGATCACTTGGGACCAAATTTCATCATTTCAAGGTGGAAACCCCAAGGATAGAGCAAAAAATGACCAAAAATGCTAAGTTCTGACCCAATTTCATCATTTTAAGGGGGAAACTCCAATGATTGATCCAAAAATGCTAACTTCTGACCCAATTTGATCAGTTTGAAGCTGAAAATCCCAATTTTGTGTCCCAAAAGTGATCATTTGGGACCAAATTTCATCATTTCAAGGTGGAAACACCAAGGATAGAGCAAAAAATGACCAAAAATGCTAAGTTCTGACCCAATTTCATCATTTTTAAGGGGGAAACTCCAATGATTGACCCAAAAATGCTAAGTTTTGACCCAGTTTCATCATTTTAAGAGGGAAACTCCAGTGATTGATCCAAAAATGCTAAGTTCTGACCCATTTTCATCAGTTTGAAGCTGAAAATCCCAATTTTGAGTCCAGAAAGTGATCATTTGGGACCAAATTTCATCATTTCAAGGTGGAAACCCCAAGGATAGAGCAAAAAATGACCAAAAATGCTAAGTTCTGACCCAATTTCATCAGTTTGAAGCTGAAAATCCCAATTTGGAGTCCAGAAAGTGATCATTTGGGACCAAATTTCATCATTTCAAGGTGGAAAGCCCAAGGATAGAGCAAAAAATGACCAAAAATGCTAAGTTTTGACTCAATTTAATCATTTTAAGGGAGAAACTCCAATGATTGACCCAAAAATGCTAAGTTTTGACCCAATTTCATCATTTTAAGGAGGAAACTCCAATGATTGACCCAAAAATGCTAAGTTCTGACCCAATTTCATCAGTTTGAAGCTGAAAATCCCAATTTGGAGTCCAGAAAGTGATCACTTGGGACCAAATTTCATCATTTCAAGGTGGAAACCCCAAGGATAGAGCAAAAAATGACCAAAAATGCTAAGTTCTGACCCAATTTCATCAGTTTGAAGCTGAAAATCCCAATTTTGAGTCCAGAAAGTGATCACTTGGGACCAAATTTCATCATTTCAAGGGGGAAAGCCCAAGGATAGAGCAAAAAATGACCAAAAATGCTAAGTTCTGACCCAATTTCATCATTTTAAGGGGGAAACTCCAATGATTGACCCAAAAATGCTAAGTTTTGACCCAGTTTCATCATTTTAAGAGGGAAACTCCAGTGATTGATCCAAAAATGCTAAGTTCTGACCCATTTTGATCAGTTTGAAGCTGAAAATCCCAATTTTGAGTCCAGAAAGTGATCACTTGGGACCAAATTTCATCATTTCAAGGTGGAAACCCCAAGGATAGAGCAAAAAATGACCAAAATGCTAAGTTCTGACCCAATTTCATCAGTTTGAAGCTGAAAATCCCAATTTGGAGTCCAGAAAGTGATCATTTGGGACCAAATTTCATCATTTCAAGGTGGAAACCCCAAGGATAGAGCAAAAAATGACCAAAAATGCTAAGTTTTGACTCAATTTAATCATTTTAAGGGAGAAACTCCAATGATTGACCCAAAAATGCTAAGTTTTGACCCAATTTCATCATTTTAAGAGGGAAACTCCAATGATTGATCCAAAAATGCTAAGTTCTGACCCAATTTCATCAGTTTGAAGCTGAAAATCCCAATTTGGAGTCCAGAAAGTGATCACTTGGGACCAAATTTCATCATTTCAAGGTGGAAACCCCAAGGATAGAGCAAAAAAATGACCAAAAATGCTAAGTTCTGACCCAATTTCATCATTTTAAGGGGGAAACTCCAATGATTGATCCAAAAATGCTAACTTCTGACCCAATTTGATCAGTTTGAAGCTGAAAATCCCAATTTTGTGTCCCAAAAGTGATCATTTGGGACCAAATTTCATCATTTCAAGGTGGAAACACCAAGGATAGAGCAAAAAATGACCAAAAATGCTAAGTTCTGACCCAATTTCATCATTTTAAGGGGGAAACTCCAATGATTGACCCAAAAATGCTAAGTTTTGACCCAGTTTCATCATTTTAAGAGGGAAACTCCAGTGATTGATCCAAAAATGCTAAGTTCTGACCCATTTTCATCAGTTTGAAGCTGAAAATCCCAATTTTGAGTCCAGAAAGTGATCATTTGGGACCAAATTTCATCATTTCAAGGTGGAAACCCCAAGGATAGAGCAAAAAATGACCAAAAATGCTAAGTTCTGACCCAATTTCATCAGTTTGAAGCTGAAAATCCCAATTTGGAGTCCAGAAAGTGATCATTTGGGACCAAATTTCATCATTTCAAGGGGGAAAGCCCAAGGATAGAGCAAAAAATGACCAAAAATGCTAAGTTCTGACCCAATTTCATTATTTTAAGAAGGAAACTCAAATGATTGACCCAAAAATGCTAAGTTTTGACCCAATTTCATCATTTTAAGAGGGAAACTCCAATGATTGATCCAAAAATGCTAAGTTCTGACCCAATTTCATCAGTTTGAAGCTGAAAATCCCAATTTTGAGTCCAGAAAGTGATCACTTGGGACCAAATTTCATCATTTCAAGGGGGAAAGCCCAAGGATAGAGCAAAAAATGACCAAAAATGCTAAGTTCTGACCCAATTTCATCATTTTAAGGGGGAAACTCCAATGATTGATCCAAAAATGCTAAGTTCTGACCCATTTTGATCAGTTTGAAGCTGAAAATCCCAATTTGGAGTCCAGAAAGTGATCATTTGGGACCAAATTTCATCATTTCAAGGTGGAAACCCCAAGGATAGAGCAAAAAATGACCAAAAATGCTAAGTTCTGACCCAATTTCATCAGTTTGAAGCTGAAAATCCCAATTTGGAGTCCAGAAAGTGATCATTTGGGACCAAATTTCATCATTTCAAGGGGGAAAGCCCAAGGATAGAGCAAAAAATGACCAAAAATGCTAAGTTCTGACCCAATTTCATTATTTTAAGAGGGAAACT
Organism: Pogoniulus pusillus; assembly: GCF_015220805.1. NCBI lineage: Eukaryota > Metazoa > Chordata > Aves > Piciformes > Lybiidae > Pogoniulus > Pogoniulus pusillus. Next base: position 15,341 of record NW_026974652.1, read on the forward strand.
CAAATGATTGACCCAAAAATGCTAAGTTTTGACCCAATTTCATCATTTTAAGAGGGAAACTCCAATGATTGATCCAAAAATGCTAAGTTCTGACCCAATTTCATCAGTTTGAAGCTGAAAATCCCAATTTTGAGTCCAGAAAGTAATCATTTGGGACCAAATTTCTTCATTTCAAGGGGGAAACCCCAAGGATAGAGCAAAAAATGACCAAAAATGCTAAGTTCTGACCCAATTTGATCAGTTTGAAGCTGAAAATCCCAATTTTGTGTCCCAAAAGTGATCATTTGGGACCAAATTTCATCATTTCAAGCTGCAAGGAGCAAAACTTGCCCCAAAATGCTGAGTTTTGACCTCATTTCATCCTTTTCAAAGCCCAAACCTCAACTTCCCATCCCAGAGTCACCAAAGTGATGCTTTTGCCCTCCAAACTCTTTGGCTTTCCCTCATCCCCACCCCAACTTTGAGCACTTTTGGGCTTGCTCCTGAGGCTTGCTCCATGTTGGGGCCTCCAGCTCAGCTATTTGATGCTTCTCCATGCCTCAAATCTCTCCTTCTTAGGCCTTTCCCAGCCCAAAGTGTTGCCTCTCGCCCAAAGGAGCCTCCAGGGTGAGGCCAAAGGAGGCCAGAAAGGGGCCTGAAGGGGTCACCCACCCCTCCTGGGAGCTCAGCACTGGGAGCTTTGCCTGCAGGCAGTGTCCCAGGTAGGACTTTTACCTCCTCCAAGCCTCCAGGAGTGGGGCAAGAAATGAACTTTTTGTTGTCCCCCAACCTGCCTCTGAGGCCTCCTGAGCTTGGAGCTTCAGCAGCTGCTGGGGAGGAGGTTGGGAAGGTCCTGGGTCAGCTGGGAAGGGCTGAAGGGCCTCGAGGAGGATCTGGAGGGGCTGAAGGGTCTGGAGGAGGATCTGGAGGGGCTGGAGGGCGATCTGGAGGGGCTGGAGGGTCTTGAGGAGGATCTGGAGGGGCTGAAGGGTCTGGAGGAGGATCTGGAGGGGCAGAAGGGTCTGGAGAAGGGGCTGAAGGGTCTGGAGGAGGATCTGGAGGGGCAGAAGGGTCTGGAGGAGGATCTGGAGGGGCAGAAGGGTCTGGAGAAGGGGCTGAAGGGTCTGGAGGAGGATCTGGAGGAGGATCTGGAGGGGCTGAAGGGTCTATAGGAGGAGTATCTTGGAGGGGCTGAAGGGTCTGGAGGAGGATCTGGAGGGGCTGAAGGGTCTTGAGAGGATCTGGAGGGGCTGAAGGGTCTTGAGGAGTGTCTGGAGGGGCTGAAGGGTCTGGAGGAGGATCTGGAGGGGCTGAAGGGTCTTGAGAGGATCTGGAGGGGCTGAAGGGTCTTGAGGAGTGTCTGGAGGGGCTGAAGGGTCTGGAGGAGGATCTGGAGGGGCTGAAGGGTCTTGAGGAGGATCTGGAGGGGCTGAAGGGTCTATAGGAGGAGGATCTGGAGGGGCTGAAGGGTCTGGAGGAGTATCCTGGAGGGGCTGAAGGGTCTTGAGGAGGATCTGGAGGGGCTGAAGGGTCTATAGGAGGAGGATCTGGAGGGGCTGAAGGGTCTGGAGGAGGATCTGGAGGGGCTGAAGGGTCTTGAGGAATGTCTGGAGGGGCTGAAGGGTCTATAGGAGGAGGATCTGGAGGGGCTGAAGGGTCTATAGGAGGAGGATCTGGAGGGGCTGAAGGGTCTGGAGGAGGATCTGGAGGGGCTGAAGGGTCTGGAGGAGGATCTGGAGGGGCTGAAGGGTCTTGAGAGGATCTGGAGGGGCTGAAGGGTCTTGAGGAGTGTCTGGAGGGGCTGAAGGGTCTGGAGGAGGATCTGGAGGGGCTGAAGGGTCTTGAGGAGGATCTGGAGGGGCTGAAGGGTCTATAGGAGGAGGATCTGGAGGGGCTGAAGGGTCTTGAGGAGGATCTGGAGGGGCTGAAGGGTCTTGAGGAGTGTCTGGAGGGGCTGAAGGGTCTTGAGGAGGATCTGGAGGGGCTGAAGGGTCTATAGGAGGAGGATCTGGAGGGGCTGAAGGGTCTGGAGGAGTATCCTGGAGGGGCTGAAGGGTCTGAAGGAGGATCTGCAGGGTCTCTAGAGGCATTTGAAGCCCCCAGAGAAGGGCCTGGCCAGGCTGGATCCATGCCTGAGGGCCCATGGGATGAGGCTCCCCAAGGCCCAGGTGCTGGCTGGAGAACATCTGAAGAGCAGCTCAGGGACCTGGCTCGAGGCTTGCTCTGGATGACCTCAAAGGTCCTCTCCAACCCAAAGATGTCTCAGATTCCCCCCCAGGACTGCCCCAAAATGACTCTGAGGAGGCTCAGGTTTGGGACCTTTTATTGCCCCCAACCCCATCTTGGTTTCTGCTCCCCAGAGTCTTCTCCAAGGTCAAGGGTCTCAATGCCCACATGAAGATCCATCGCCCCCAGGAGCCCCTGCAGCTGCAGTGGCCTTGGCAGCAGCTCCAGCAGCAGCTGGAGGTGGGCAAGAAGCCAACCTCTGCCTGCTGGTGACTGGCACCCAGGCACCTGAGGGGGTCCTGATGGTCCTCCAAAGCCCACCTGGAGCTGCTGGAGGTGACAGCAGGCAGGTGGCAGCTCCCCAGCACCCTTCAGGTGGGGCTTAGAGACCTCCAGAGCTCCTCAGGCCTTCAGCCTCCACCCAGCTTGGAGCTCCCCTCCTCAGCTTCCCTCAGGTTCTCCAACATCCAAGTTCTGACCCAAAGTCATTAAAGTGGTTCCAAGCCCAACTGGTGCCATGTGGTGACCCCAAACCTGCCAGGACAGGTCCTGACTTCTCACAGCCACCCAGGCTGGCTCCAAGGGGGGGCACAGTGGTGGTGGTGGCACCTCTGGGGGTGTGCCAGGAGAATGGAGCTGGTGGCATCACCTTGGAGCCTTCAGCAGCTCCTTCAGGCACAGCTCAAGGTGGGGTGGGGACAGCAGGAGGTGTCCTGGGGGGTGGTGGGGACCAGAGAGGTGCCAGGGGGAAAGGACCAAGGCAGGAGGAGCATGGCCATGGTCACAGCTGCTGCCAAGGGACCACCTGGAGCTGGTGGAACCATGCTGGAGCCCTCCCTGGAGCAAAGTCAGCCATGCTGGAGCCAGCTCAGCCATGCTGGAGCCCTGCCTGGAGCCAGCTCAGCCACACTGGAGCCCTCCCTGGAGCAAAGTCAGCCATGCTGGAGCCAGCTCAGCCATGCTGGAGCCCTCCCTGGAGCCAGCTCAGCCACACTGGAGCCCTCCCTGGAGCAAAATCAGCCATGCTGGAGCCCTCCCTGGAGCCAGCTCAGCCATGCTGGAGCCCTCCCTGGAGCCAGCTCAGCCATGCTGGAGCCCTTCCTGGAGCCAGCTCAGCCATGCTGAAGCCTTCCCTGGAGCCAGCTCAGCCACACTGGAGCCAACTCAGCCATGCTGGAGCCCTCCCTGGAGCCAACTCAGCCATACTGGAGCCCTCCCTGGAGCCAGCTCAGCCACACTGGAGCCCTCCCTGGAGCCAGCTCAGCCATGCTGGAGCCCTCCCTGGAGCCAGCTCAGCCATGCTGGAGCCCTCCCTGGAGCCAGCTCAGCCACGCTGGAGCCAACTCAGCCATGCTGGAGCCCTCCCTGGAGCCAGCTCAGCCATACTGGAGCCCTCCCTGGAGCCAGCTCACCCATGCTGGAGCCCTTCCTGGAGCCAGCTCGGCCGTGCTGGAGCCCTCCCTGGAGCCAGCTCAGCCATGCTGGAGCCCTCCCTGGAGCCAGCTCAGCCATGCTGGAGCCCTCCCTGGAGCCAGCTCAGCCATGCTGGAGCCCTCCCTGGAGCCAGCTCAGCCACACTGGAGCCAACTCAGCCATGCTGGAGCCCTCCCTGGAGCCAGCTCAGCCATGCTGGAGCCTTCTCTGGAGTCAGCTCAGTCACGCTGAAGCCTTCCCTGGAGCCAGCTCGGCCGTGCTGGAGCCCTCCCTAGAGCCAGCTCGGCCACACTGGAGCCAACTCAGCCACGCTGGAGCCAGCTCAGCACAAGTTCCTCCCTTGCTGCTGCTCCTCAGCCTCTCCAGGAGATCGAAGTTGTGGTGGAGGAAGAGGACCTGGTGGAGGTTCTCCTCCTCCAGCGCCGCTCTCCTGCGCTCCAGGAGGTCGTCGGCGGTGCCGAAGGCGCTGGGCGGGGGCGCGGCAGTGCCGGGGGTGGCCAGGAAGCGGCGGCTGAGCCTCGCCACGGCCGGGAAGCGGCGCTGGTGGCTCCTCCACCACTGCAGGGGGTCGGCGCCTCGCTGGCAGAGCGGCTCCACCAGGTAGTTCTCCAGCTGCTGCTGCACCTCGGGCATGTTCTCCGTCGGGTCCTTGCCCAGCAGCAGGTCGTAGACGCTGGAGGAGCTCTCCCCCGAGGCCCCAGCGGGCTCCCTGCCACCCTCAGCCTTGCCCTCCAGGAGGGGTGCCCAATGCTGGCTGGCGTCGGCCTGAGGCTGGCAGAGCTCCAGCAGCATCTCCTTCACCTTCTGGTGGAGCTGACTGCGCTGCCCGGGGCTGAGGAACCTCAGCTCCTTGAAGCGTGGGTCCAAGAAGGAAGCGACCACCGCGGGGTTCTCCAGGACCTCCTCCCCGCCCAACCCCCAGCGCTCCATCATCTCCTCCTGCATCCTCTCCACCGCCGCCCGCACGCCGGCGCCGGCGCCCTGAGCCTGGGCGGCGATGGTGGCCACCAAGCCGTGGGCGCAGGGCAGCAGGGAGGAGATGGAGAAGTTCTCCTGCTCCTGCAGGAAGGCTGAGGCCAGCCGGAGGGTCCTCAGCACCGGCACCAGCTCCTGCAGCAGCCTCCACTGATGGTCGGCCAAGCCCTGCACCTCCCCCGGCCGCTGCTGCTCCTCCTCCTCCTCCTCCAGCACGGCCAGGATCGCCCACTTGAGCTCCAGCAACCTCTCGCACATCTCCGCGGTGCTCGCCCAGCGCCAGCCTGCGTCCGGCGCCAGCCTCACCTGGCCCTTGCCGATGGCCTCCAGCTTGGCGCTCAGCGAGGACTTGGCTCTGGCGTCCTGCTGGAAGTACCTGGCGATGCCCCTGGCGGCGCTCAGAGCCTCCCTCACCCCCTCCACCTGCAACCCAGCCTGGACGCAGCGCTGCAGGACGCCGGCGGCGCAGGGCAACCTCCTCCAGCCGCTGGCGGCAGCCTCCTCCTTCTCCTTCTCCTTCTCCTTCTCCTTCTCCTTCTCCTTCTCCTTCTCCTTCTCCTTCTCCTCTGCCCTTCCTCGCCCGTCCCCCGCGCCGCCGTCCACCACGCAGAAGACAGCCTGGGCCGACAGCCCGAACTCCTGCAGGACAGCCTGGAGCTGCTGCCCCGTGCCCCACGCCTCCTGCTCGCCCACCCCCCGCGTCTCCAGCAGGCACCTCGCCCGCCGCCAGTCGCCGTCGATGAGGTTGAGAGCGGTGCCGACGTAGCTCTGGCGCCGGCAGCGCCACCGCTCCAGGCTGAGCACCACCGAGTCCCCGGCCCCCCGCAGGAACCTCTGCAGCTCCTTCCTGGCCACCTGGTAGCGACCCCACAGGACCTCCCGCAGCTTCTCCGCGCTCGGCAGCTGCAACCCAGGCTCCAGGAAGCCCAGCAGGAGCCCAAAGCCTTTGTCCTTCACCACCGACAGGGGCTGCAGGTCCTTGAAGATCATCTCCGCCAGCAGCTCCACCACCACCTCCCCCCTGCTCCCCAGGGGGCGGCAGAAGCTGTTCTCCGGCGGCAGCTGCCGGCTCCGCTTGAGGCTCTCCTGGGGGCCGAGGTCCCAGTCGGGGGTTTGGTCTTCTCTGAGGTGAGAAGAGGAGAAAGACGAAGAGGAGGAGGAAGAGGAGGAGAAGAAGGCATCCTTGATGTGGTGCTTCCTGACCAGGTGCTCCCTCATGGTGGTGGTGCTGTTGTGGAAGGAGAGCTGCTTCCTGCAGATGGTGCACTCCACGAAGGCGTCCCCCAGCTTGCAGTAGAAGTTCCACACCTTGGACTTGCGGCGATCCTGGCAGGAGGCGCCGAGCTCCTGCCCCCCGCTGGCCGCCAGCAGCTTCTCCCTCTTCCTCTTGGCTGGAGACATGGAGGGGTAGCCAGGGAGCAGCACGGACAGGTCCTCTGAGGGGAAGTGGAAAGGGGAGGGGGGTGGGGGTGAGGAAGGTGTTGCAGGTGATGGAGGCCAAGCAGTGGTTGGGGTGAGGAGGGTCTTGGAGGTGATGGAGGCCAAGCAGTGGTTGGGGTGGGGAGGGTCTTAGAGGTGATGGAGGCCAAGCAGTGGTTGGGGTGGGGAGGGTCTTGGAGGTGATGGAGGCCAAGCAGTGGTTGGGGTGGGGAGGGTCTTGGAGGTGATGGAGGCCAAGCAGTGGTTGGGGTGGGGAGGGTCTTGGAGGTGATGGAGGCCAAGCAGTGGTTGGGGTGGGGAGGGTCTTGGAGGTGATGGAGGCCAAGCAGTGACCCAAGTCCCATCACTTGCAGATCCCTCAACCCCCCTGGAGCTGCCTCTCAACCTCCTCCCCCCCCAGAGCTGCCTCCCAACCTCCCCCCCCCTGGAGCTGCCTCCCAACCTCCCCCCCCCTGGAGCTGCCTCCCAACCTCCCCCCCCCTGGAGCTGCCTCCCAACCTCCCCCTCCCAGAGCTGCCTCCCAACCTCCTCCCCCCGGAGCTGCCTCCCAACCTCCTCCCCCCCGGAGCTGCCTCCCAACCTCACCTTGGGCAGAGGCAGGAGGCAGAGGAAGCTCCTCCAAGGCCTCCTCCTTCAGCCTCACCTCAGCCTCCTCCAGTAGTGCCTTTGGCTCCGCCTCCATGGCTGGCAGCTGACCAATCAGAGCGGGGCGCCTATGATGACGTCATGGGTAGCCATGGGGGTCAGCCAGAATTGGCCACAGCTGATTGGCTCCTGAGCCTTGAGCCTAATTAGCAGGAGGATAATAATTGCTGTTAATGAGGTAATTAAGACCCTGCCCCACCCTCCTCAGGCCACTTCCTCTGGAACCTCCTGGCAGCCAATCAGGGACCAGGCTCGCTAATGAATGACCTCATTCATTAATGAGATGCTAATGAGGTGCCCTGTCCCAGGCTCCTCTTTCCCCCTCAACATGCACCAGCCCGGGGGGGGTGGGGGGGTGTGTTTGAGTGACGTCAGCATGGGGGCAGTGATGTCACCAGCACTTCCGTGACGTCACCCTGCCGTGACGTCACCACTCCCTCGCCCTCCCCGGCCTGCAGCGTCCCCTTTGCTCTCTCCCCTCCCCAGCCCACCGGGAACCGGCCCCGGGGTCCCTACCCGAGCTCCAGCCGCCTCAGCTGCCTCCTGACGTCACCGCTGGCGTCATCAAAACGCGACCGAAGAGCCTCCTGCCTGGGCGCAGCTGGGGCGGGGGCAGCCCCCGCAGTGCCCGCTCCGGCCGCCAGGCGGCGCAAGGGGCGCGGAGGAGAGGGAGGGGTCACGTGGTGGGGGGGTGGGGGGGGTCGGGGGGGCAGGCAGCCAATGGGAAGCACGGATCGGAGTCACGTGGCGAGGGCATAGTGCCGCGGGGCGGGGCGGGAGGGCGGTACGCGTGGGGCGCCGACCAATAGGAGTCGCTGCTGGGAGTCACGTGATAAAGCGGGGCGGGGTGAGTGGCACGGTGTGTGGGGGGGGACCGCCGACCAATAGGAGTCGCTGTCCGGAATCACGTGACAGAGTGGGGGCACGGGGGGAGAGCCGCCGGCCAATAGGAGTCGTTGCTAAGGGTCACGTGATAAAGCGGGGCGGGGTGAGGGCACGGTGTGTGGGGGGGAGCCGCTGGCCAATAGGAGGCGCTGCTCTGAGTCACGTGATCGGGAGGGGGCGGGGGGAAGCCGCCGGCCAATAGAAGTCGCTGTTCGGAATCACGTGACAGAATGGGGCGGTGGCCACGGGCCGGGGGGGAGCCGGCGGCCAATAGGAGCCGCTGCCGGGGGTCACGTGGCGGCGGCGCTGGGCGGGGCCAAGGCCGCGGCAGGCTCCGGGGGCGGCCCCGGGGCGGTGCCGGCGGCGGCGGCGGAGGAGCAGCAGCGGCTGCGGGCGGCCGCCATGGACCAGGCCGGGAAGGAGAAGGAAGCTCTGCAGCTGCTGGCCGAGGCCGACAGGAAGGTCCGAGGCTCCCAATCCTTCTTCGCCAGCCTCTTCGGGTCAGTGTCCGCCCGCACCGGGGCTCGCCGCCCGCGGGGGAGGGCCGGGACGGGCTCCGGAGGGGCCGGGAGGGGATGCGGAGGGGGGGAAGAGGGCAGCGAAGGCGACTGGAGAGGCGCTGGGGGCGAGGTGTGGGGAGGGGAGGGGACTTGGGGCCCTGGAGAGGACTTCTGGGGTCCGAAAGTGCCTCCTGGGGGGGTGGGAGGAGGTTGTGAGCCCCTGGAGAGGACTTCTGGGGTCTGAAAGTGGCTTCTGGGGGGGCGGGAGGAGGGTTGGAGCCCCTGGAGAGGACTTCTGGGGTCTGAAAGTGGCTTCTGGGGGGGCGGGAGGAGGTTTGGAGCCCCTGGGGAGGACTTCTGAGGCCCAAAAGTGTTTTTTTTGGGGGGTGGGGAGGAGATTTGAGGCCCTATAGAAGCTGCTCGGGGTCCTTGGGAGGGCTTTAGAGGCCGCTGGGGGTCCCTGGAAGGACCTTTCAGGCTGCTGGGGGTCTCTGGGAGGGAGTTTGTTGCTGGTTGGGGTCTCTGGGAGGGGGTTCGAGGCTGCTGGCGGTCTCTGGAAGGACCTTTGAGGCTGCTGGGGGTCCCTGGGAGGGCTCTGGAGGCTGCTGGGGGTCCCTGGGAGGGCTCTGGAGGCTGCTGGGGGTCCCTGGGAGGGCTCTGGAGGCTGCTGGGGGTCCCTGGGAGGGCTCTGGAGGCTGCTGGGGGTCCCTGGGAGGGCTTTGGAGGCTGCTGGGGGCCTCTGGAAGGACCTTTGAGGCTGCTGGGGGCCTCTGGAAGGACCTTTGAGGCTGCTGGGGGCCTCTGGAAGGACCTTTGAGGCTGCTGGGGGCCTCTGGAAGGACCTTTGAGGCTGGTTGGGGTCCCTGGGAGGGCTCTGGAGGCCGCTGGGGAGTCCCTGGGAGGGCTTTGGAGGCTGCTGGGGGGTCTCTGGAAGGGGGTTTGAGGCCACTGGGGGGTCCCTGGGGGGCTCTAGAGGCGGTTGGGGGCCCCTGGGGGGCTCTGGAGCCCAAGCAGCAGCAGCAGCAGCTCTCCTGCCCTCTCCCCCCTTTCCATCCCTGCAGGAGGTGGGCAGCAGCCTGAGCCCCCTCCCCAGCCCCCCTCTGCCCCCCCTTTGCCCTGCCCTGAGCCTCTGTCCCCTCCTGCAGGGGCAGCTCCAGGCTGGAGGAGGCCTCTGAGACCTACTGCCGAGCTGCCAACATGTTCAAGATGGCCAAGAACTGGAGTGGTAGGTGTCCCCCCCCCTGGGCCCTGCCAGCAGCCTTCCTCCAGCCCCAGCAGCTTCCTCAGCTCCTCCTCCTCTCCCTCAGCTGCAGGCAATGCCTTCTGCCAGGCAGCTCAGCTGCACCTGCAGCTGCAGAGCAAGCACGACGCAGCCTCCTGCCTGGTGGACGCAGGCAACGCCTTCAAGAAGGCAGATCCCCAAGGTAGGGGCCTGGGGGGGGTGGGGGGTGCCAGAGCCTGGCAGCTGGGGGCTGGGGGAGGTGGTGAGGCTGAGCCCTGGCACCTCTGGCATGACCTGACCATGCCATGATGGAGTGGGAAGGGTTGGAGGAGGCCTTGGAGGTCACTGAGGCTGAGCCCTGGCACCTCTGGCATGACCTGACCATGCCATGGTGGAGTGGGAAGGGTTGGAGGAGGCCTTGGGGGTCATTGAGGCCAACCCCTGGCACCTTTGGCATGACCTGACCATGCCATGGTGGAGTGGGAAGGGTTGGAGGAGGCCTTGGAGGTCACTGAGGCTGAGCCCTGGCACCTCTGGCATGACCTGACCATGCCATGATGGAGTGGGAAGGGTTGGAGGAGGCCTAGGGGGTCATTGAGGCCAACCCCTGGCACCTTTGGCATGACCTGACCATGCCATGGTGGAGTGGGAAGGGTTGGAGGAGGCCTTGGGGGTCATTGAGGCCAACCCCTGGCACCTTTGGCATGACCTAACCATGGGATGAAGGAGTTGGAAAGGTTGGAGGAGGCCTTGGGGGTCACTGAGGTCAACTCTTGGCACCTTGGGGCTGATCCCATGGGATGAAGGAGCTGGAGGAGGCCTTGGGGGTCACTGAGGCTGAGCCCTGGCACCTTTGGCATGACCTAACCATGCTGTGATGGAGTGGGAAGGGTTGGAGGAGGCCTTGGGGGTTGCTGAGATCAACTCTTGGCACCTTGGAGCTGATCTAAGCATAGGATGGAGGAGGTGGAAGGGTTGGAGGAGGCCCTAGGGGGTGGTGAGGCTGAGCTGTGGCACCTTGGGGCTGAGCTAAGCAGGGGATGAAGGAGATGGAAGGGTTGGAGGAGGCCTTGGAGGTCACTGAGGCCAACCCCTGGCACCTTGGGGCTGATCCCATGGGATGAAGGAGGTGGAAGAGGCCTTGGAGGTCACTGAGGTCAACCCCTGGCACCTCTGGCATGACCTAACCATGCCATGATGGAGGTGGAAGGGTTGGAAGAGACCTTGGAGGTCCTTGAGGCCAAGCCCTGGCACCTTGGGGCTGATCCCATGGGATGAAGGAGCTGGAAGGGGTCCTTGAGGCCAGCCCCTGGCCCCTCTGCCCTGACTCCATCCTCTCTGCTCCCCAAGGGCCTTTCCTGCCCCTCCAGGGGGGATTTTTCCTTGCTTCCCAATGGATCTCTTCCCTCCCCCCCCCCCCCCCTTTCCCAAGGCACTTCCCAAAGGATTTCCCTCAGCTCCTTCCCTTTGCTCCCTCTCCCCAGAGGCCATCAACTGCCTGCTGCGAGCCATCGAGATCTACACCGACATGGTGAGAGCCCTGGGGGGGCTGGGGGGGGCAGCATCCCCTGCTCCATCCCTGCTGCATCCCCAGCTCCATCCCCCTGCTCCATCCCCAGCTCCATCCCAGCTGCATCCCCAGCTGCATCCCTGCTCCATCCCTGCTCCATCCCTGCTGCATCCCCCAGCTCCATCCCTGCTCCATCCCCAGCTGCATTCCCTGCTCCATCCCCCTGCTCCATCCCCAGCTGCATCCCCAGCTGCATCCCCAGCTGCATCCCCAGCTCCATCCCCAGCTGCATCCCCAGCTGCATCCCCAGCTGCATCCCCAGCTGCATCCCCAGCTGCATCCCCAGCTGCATCCCCAGCTCCATCCCCAGCTGCATCCCCAGCTCCATCCCCAGCTCCATCCCCAGCTCCATCCCCAGCTCCATCCCCAGCTCCATCCCCAGCTCCATCCCCAGCTCCATCCCCTGCTCCATCCCCAGCTGCATCCCCAGCTCCATCCCCAGCTCCATCCCCAGCTCCATCCCCAGCTCCATCCCCAGCTCCATCCCCTGCTCCATCCCCAGCTGCATCCCCAGCTCCATCCCCTGCTCCATCCCCTGCTCCATCCCCAGCTCCATCCCCAGCTCCATCCCCAGCTCCATCCCCAGCTCCATCCCCAGCTCCATCCCCTGCTCCATCCCCAGCTGCATCCCCAGCTGCATCCCTGCTCCATCCCCCAGCTGCATCCCCAGCTCCATGCCAGAATTCCCAGCTCTATCCCCGGCTCCATCCCAGCTCCATCCCAGCATTCCCCAGCTGCATCCCAGCTGCATCCCCCCATCCCCAGCTGCATCCCAGCTGCATCCCAGCTGCATCCCAGCTGCATCCCCCCATCCCCAGCTGCATCCCAGCTGCATCCCAGCCCCCTCCCCCAGGGCCGTTTCACCATCGCTGCCAAGCATCACATCTCCGTGGCCGAGATCTGCGAGGCAGAGCTGCTGGACCTGGAGAAGGTGGGAATGGGGTAGGGAATGGGATAGGGAATGGGATAGGGATGGGAGTGGGGGCTGGGAAGTGGGAGTGGGGCTGGGAATGGGGATGGGAAGTGGGGGTGGGGATGGGAAGTGGGAGTGGGGATGGGAAGTGGGAGTGGGGATGGGAAGTGGGAATGGGAAGTGGGGATGGGAATGGGAAGTGGGAATGGGGGATAGGAAGTGGGAGTGTGACTGGGAATGGGGAGTGGGAATGGGGCTGGGAATGGGAAGTGGGAGTGAGGGCTGGGAATGGGGGATGGGGATGGGAATGGGCATGGGAAGTGGGAATGGGGGATAGGAAGTGGGAGTGTGGCTGGGAATGGGGAGTGGGAATGGGGCTGGGGATGGGAAGTGGGAATGGGGATGGGAAGTGGGAGTGGGGATGGGAAGTGGGAATGGGAAGTGGGGATGGGGATGGGAAGTGGGAATGGGAAGTGGGGATGGGGATGGGAAGTGGGAATGGGAAGTGGGGATGGGAATGGGAAGTGGGAGTGGGGATGGGAAGTGGGAATGGGGGATAGGAAGTGGGAGTGTGACTGGGAATGGGGAGTGGGAATGGGAAGTGGGAATGGGGATGGGAAGTGGGAGTGGGGGCTGGGGATGGGGGTGGGGATGGGAATGGGCATGGGAAGTGGGAGTGGGGCTGGGAAGTCAGAATGGGGGTGGGAATGGGCATGGGAAGTGGGAATGGGGGCTGAGAAGTGGGAATAGGGATGAGGATGGGAGTGGGAATGGGGATGAGAAGTGGGAATGGGGTTGGGAGTAGGGATGGAGGCTGGGAGTGGGGGCTGGGAATAGGAGATAGGAAGTGGGAGTAGGGATGGGGGTGGGAATGGGGCTGGGAAGTGGGAGTGGGGCTGGGAATGGAGGCTGCTTGGAATGTGGGGTGAGGAGTTTGGAGTATGGGGTCAGGCTGTGGGGATTGGGCAGCAGGGGGTTGGGAATTGGGGTCAGGATGTGGGGAACTGGGGTGAGGAGTTGGGAATTGGGGTCAGGATGTGGGAATTTGGGTGGGGAGTTGGGAATGGGAGTCAGGCTTTGGGAATTGGGGTGAGGAGTTGGGAATTGGAGTCAGGAGTTGGGAATTTGGGGTCAGGCTTTGGGCTGTGAGGCTCCAGGTTGGGATTCCTGCTGCTGCTGCCAGGCCTCAGGGAGGCTCTGACCTCACTCTGGCAGCTTCCTCCCTCCCTCCTCCTCCTCCTCTTCCCTCCTCCTCCTCCTCTTCCCTCCTCCCTCCTCCTCTTCCCTCCTCCCTCCTCCTCTTCCCTCCTCCCTCCTCCTCTTCCCTCCTCCCTCCTCCTCTTCCCTCCTCCCTCCTCCTCTTCCCTCCTCCCTCCTCCTCTTCCCTCCTCCCTCCTCCTCTTCCCTCCTCCCTCCTCCTCTTCCCTCCTCCCTCCTCCTCTTCCCTCCTCCCTCCTCCCCCTCCCCTGGCACCTCCTGTGGCAGCAGCAGGCAGGGCAGAGCCTCCCCCAGAACGGGCAGCAGGAGCCAGAGCTGTGCCCTGGCACCGCAGATGGCAGCGTGGGTGGCTCAGGGCCTTGCCTGGCATCCCTGGCACCAGCCCTCCCCTCCCCCCCTTTCCCCTCCCCTCCCCCCAGGCCATTGCCCACTACGAGCAGGCTGCAGATTACTACAAGGGAGAGGAATCCAACAGGTACCTGCTGCTGCCTGGCACCACCCCCCCCTCACTCAGTGCCAACCCAAGGCTGGCACCCTGGGGGGGAGGGGAGGGCACTGCTGGAGCTTTCCTGCCCCCCCTGCAGCTCTGCCAACAAGTGCCTGCTGAAGGTGGCAGCCTATGCAGCTCAGCTGGAGCAGTACCAGAGGGCACTGGAGATCTATGAGCAGGTCAGGGGGCACCTCGGGGGGCACCTGGGGGGGGTGGGGGGGGTGCTGTGCCCCTCCCAGAGTGGCACAAAGTGGCATTTGACCCTCCCTTGCCAGTGCTGCCCTCCTTGTGCCTCCCAAATGGCCCTTGGAGTGCCCCCTCAAATGCCTCTCCTTGTGCCCACTCAATGCCCTTCCTTGTGCCCCCCCAGTGCCCTTCCTTGTGCCCCCCTAATGCTGTCCCAGTGCCCCCCCAGTGCCCTTCCTTGTGCTCCCCCAATGCCTCTCCTTGTGCCCTGTCAATGCCCCCCCAATGCCCTTCCTTGTGCCCCCCAATGCCCCTCAAATGCCCCCCCAATGCCCCCCCCAGTGCCCTCCCAATGCCTCTCCTTGTGCCCCCCCAATGCCCTTCCTTGTGCCCTCTCAATGCCCCCCCAGTGCCCTTCCTTGTGCCCCCCCCCCTCCAGTGCCCCTTTTGATGCCCCCAAATGATCCTTCCCCTCCCCCAGAGGGTCCCTTGTGGGCAGCAGGTTGGCACCTCCCACCCCCAGCCCCTCCTTCCCTTGCCCCTCTTGGCCATCAGGTGGGCACCTCCTGCCCCCCATGCCCCCAGTGATGCCCAAGCCCCCCTGCTTGTGCCCCCCCCAGGTGGGCACCATGGCCATGGACAGTCCCCTGCTGAAGTACAGTGCCAAGGAGCACTTCTTCAGGGCTGCCCTCTGCCACTTCTGCATCGACATGCTCAATGCCAAGGTGGGCACCAGAGGGGCACCCAAGGGCTCCTGGGACCCCCAAAGGGCTTCTGAGGGCATCAAACGGGCACCCAAGGGCTGCTGGGATCCACAAGGGGCACCAAAGGGGCACCCAAGGGCTGCTGGGACCCCCAAGGGGCACCAAAGGGGCACCCAAGGGCTTCTGAGGGCATCAAATGGGCACCCAAGGACTGCTGGGACCCCCAAGGGGCACCAAAGGGGCACCCAAGGGCTGCTGGGACTCCCCAGAGGGCACCAAAGGGGCACCCAAGGGCTGCTGAGGGCACCCAAGGGGCACCCAAGGGCTGCTGGGACCCCCAAGGGGCACCAAAGGGGCACCCAAGGGCTGCTGAGGGCACCAAAGGGGCACCCAAGGGCTGCTGGGACTCCCCTGAGGGCACCAAAGGGCACCCAAGGGCTGCTGGGACCCCCAAGGGGCACCAAAAGGGCACCCAAGGGCTGCTGAGGGCACCAAAGGGGCACCCAAGGGCTGCTGGGACCCCCCCAGGGGGCACCCCTGGGAGGCTTCTGCCTGTCTGGGGCCTGCTCAGCATCAGCTCCTTCCTCCTCCTCCTCCTCCTCCTCCTCCTCCTCCTCCTCCTCCTCCTCCTCCTCCTCCTCCTCCTCCTCCTCCTCCTCCTCCTCCTCCTCCTCCTCCTCCTCCTCCTCCTCCTCCTCCTCCTCCTCCTCCTCCTCCTCCTCCTCCTCCTCCTCCTCCTCCTCCCGGTGCCCCCCCGTGCCCGCAGCTGGCACTGCAGAAGTACGAGGAGATGTTCCCTGCCTTCTCCGACTCCAGGGAGTGCAAACTGCTCAAGGTCAGCCCTGCCCTTCCTCCCCCTCCTTCTCCTCCTCCTCCTCCTCCTCCTCCTCCCTTTTCTCCTCCTCTTCTTCCTCCTCCCCCTCCCTTCTTTTCCTTCTCCTCCTCCTCCTCCTCTCCTTCCTCTACTCTTCGTCTCCTCTCCCCACTCTTCTTCTCCTCCCCCTCCTTCCTCCCCCTCCTTCCTCCCCCTCCTTCCTCCCCCTCCTTCCTCCCCCTCCTTCCTCCCCCTCCTTCCTCCCCCTCCTTCCTCCCCCTCCTTCCTCCCCCTCCTTCCTCCCCCTCCTTCCTCCCCCTCCTTCCTCCCCCTCCTTCCTCCCCCTCCTTCCTCCCCCTCCTTCCTCCCCCTCCTTCCTCCCCCTCCTTCCTCCCCCTCCTTCCTCCCCCTCCTTCCTCCCCCTCCTTCCTCCCCCTCCTTCCTCCCCCTCCTTCCTCCCCCTCCTTCCTCCCCCTCCTTCCTCCCCCTCCTTCCTCCCCCTCCTTCCTCCCCCTCCTTCCTCCCCCTCCTTCCTCCCCCTCCTTCCTCCCCCTCCTTCCTCCCCCTCCTTCCTCCCCCTCCTTCCTCCCCCTCCTTCCTCCCCCTCCTTCCTCCCCCTCCTTCCTCCCCCTCCTTCCTCCCCCTCCTTCCTCCCCCTCCTTCCTCCCCCTCCTTCCTCCCCCTCCTTCCTCCCCCTCCTTCCTCCCCCTCCTTCCTCCCCCTCCTTCCTCCCCCTCCTTCCTCCCCCTCCTTCCTCCCCCTCCTTCCTCCCCCTCCTTCCTCCCCCTCCTTCCTCCCCCTCCTTCCTCCCCCTCCTTCCTCCCCCTCCTTCCTCCCCCTCCTTCCTCCCCCTCCTTCCTCCCCCTCCTTCCTCCCCCTCCTTCCTCCCCCTCCTTCCTCCCCTTCCTTCCTCCCCTTCCTTCCTCCCCTTCCTTCCTCCCCTTCCTTCCTCCCCTTCCTTCCTCCCCTTCCTTCCTCCCCTTCCTTCCTCCCCTCCTTCCTCCCCTCCTTCCTCCCCCCCTTCCTCCCCCCCTTCCCTCTCCTCCTCCTCCTCCCTCCCCTCCCCCCTCCTTTTCCCTTTCTCCCTTCTCTCCTCTTCTCTTCCTCCTCTCCCTCCCTCTATTCTTCCTCCCCCTCCCCTTCCCCCTCCTCCTCCTCCCCCTCCTCCCTGGCCTGGGCTCCCATCCCACTCCCACCGAGCAGCTCCTGCCCCTCCCCCCCCCCTTCCATCTGCTCCTGAGGAGCAGCCAAAGCTGAGGGGGAAGCTCCTTCCTCCCCCACCTTCCTCCTCCTCCCCAGGGGGCCTTCATCTCCCTCCTCCTGCCCTGGGAGCCTTCATCCCCTCCTCCCCCTCCTCCTGCCTTGGGAGCCTTCAGCCCCTCCTCCCCCTCCTGCCCAGGGAGCCTTCATCTCTCCCCTTCCTCCTCCTCTTGCCCTGCAGAAGCTGCTGGATGCCCACGAGGAGCAGAACCCTGACGCCTTCACCGACGCCGTGAGTGGTGCCAGGGCGGGGCCAGCCCCAGCAGCCTCCTGCCCCTCCCCCTCCCTCTCTCCCCCTCTCCTCCCCCTTCCCCCTCCCCTCTCCTCCCCCTTCCCCCTCCCCTCTCCTCCCCCTTCCCCCTCCCCTCTCCTCCCCCTTCCCCCTCCCCTCTCCTCCCCCTTCCCCCTCCCCTCTCCTCCCCCTTCCCCCCTCCCCTCTCCTCCCCCTTCCCCCCTCCCCTCTCCCCCCTCCTCCCTCCTTCCCCTCCCCCTCTCTCCCCCTCCCCCTTCCTCTCTCCCCCTCCCCTCCAGCTGCCTCCTCTGCCTCTCTCCCCCTTCCTCTTCCTCCCCCCCAGGTGAAGGAGTTCGACTCCATCTCCCGCCTGGACCAGTGGCTCACCACCATCCTGCTGCGCATCAAGAAGACCATCCAGGGGGAGGAGGAAGATCTACGCTGAGACCCCGACCCCCCCACGGCCCCCACGACCCCCCCACGGCCCCCAGGACCCCCCCCACTGCCCCCCCCAAGCCCCTCCCCGGTGCCCTCCTAGGGCCAGGACCATTCCCAGCTCCTCCCTTCCCCTTCCTTGCCTTGGCTCTATTTAAGGTGTAAAATACTTCCTCCCCCCCTCCCTCCCCCCCCCCCCCCCCCTATTTTTGCTTCCTGGGGGGGGGGGGAGGTCCTCAAATGGGGGTCGCAGAGGGGGGGCTGGGGGTGGGTCGCTAAATTGGGGAGGGGGGAGGAAGGAAATGAGGAGGAGGAGGAAGGCTGCATGCTGCTGGGGCTGGAGGCAGATAGAAGCTTGCATTGAGAGGAGCTGGGGGGGAGGGGAGGGGAGGGGGGGGGGGTGTGGGTGAGGGAGGGGGGTGGGGGGAGAGAGACCCCCCCCAGTCCTGCCCCCCCCCCCCCCGCCCCCTCCTCAAAATAGCAACGGGAAAATAAAAAGCTTCAAAACAGCCTCAAAGAGCTGCACTGAGCCCCCCCGGGGACCCCTCTCCCCCCCCCCCCCCCCCCCCCCCCCGAGACCCCGACCCCTCCCCCCCCCCCCCCCCCCCCGGACCTCTCCCCCCGCCCCACCCCCCCTCGAGGACACCTTAACCTCTCCCCCAGACCCCTTAGTCCCTCCTCCAGACCCCCTAACTCCTCCCCCCGGACCCCCTAACTCCTCCCCCCGGACCCCCTAACTCCTCCCCCCAGACCCCCTAACTCCTCCCCCCAGACCCCCTAACTCCTCCCCCCAGACCCCCTAACTCCTCCCCCCGGACCCCCTAACTCCTCCCCCCAGACCCCCTAACTCCTCCCCCCGGACCCCCTAACTCCTCCCCCTCGGACCCCCTAACCCCCACCCTAAAAGCCCCTCCCCGCCCCCCGCCCCCCCCCCCGCCCCCCCCCCGCCCCCTGCATTGAGCAGCTCCGGGGGCGGAGCCACCACCGGAACCCCGCCCAGGGGCGGAGCTCTACCCCAGATGCACGGCCCCAAAAGAGGCGGGGTCACGGGGGAGGGGCGGGGCCAACCGTGAGTAGCCCCCACCCAATGGGCGTGGCCTCATGCCGCACCGCCCCCTCTGGGTCGCAACGTCGCAGCCGTGGTGACGTCAGAGCTGCGCCGCGGCCGGAAGGACCCAAACCGGAAGGACCCAAACCGGAAGGACCCAAACCGGAAGGACCCCGACCCTAACCGGACCCTTCCCCAACCCGGAAGGAGTCCTCCCGGAACTCGAGAGCCTCCTCCCCTAAGCCGGAAGTGCTCTTCCCTGAACCGGAAGTGCCTCCCACCGAGCCGGAAGTGCCCTTCCCTGAGCCGGAAGTGCCTCACGCCGAGCCGGAAGTGCCCTTCCCTGAACCGGAAGTGCCTCCCACCGAGCCGGAAGTGCCCTTCCTCGCCCCCGCAGCCTCCTCCGCTCCGTCCCCAAGGCCCCTGCGGGCTCCGGGGGCTGCCCCCGGCCGCGCCTGCGTCTCGGAGCCCTCCCCGGTGCCGGCGCCATGGCAGGTCGGTGCCCGCTGGTGGAGGACAGCTTCAGCCGTTTGGCCTCCCAGAGCAACGTTTATGGCCTGGCGGCGCTGCAGGGCCGGGACGGCCCCGCGGGGCTGCTGGCGGCGGCGCTGAAGGGCAAAGTGGTGGAGTTCAGGTACCAGGAGCTGCGGCAGCGCCTGCGGCCCGTGGCCAGGGAGCTGCAGTTCACCTACATCCCCGGTAGGGGGGGGCCGGGGGGGGGGCGGGGGGGGGCAGAGGTCATGAGAAGTCTTTGGGAGGGGTTCGGGGGGGACAGGGGAGGAGGTTTGGGGGTCCAAAGGTCATGGGAGGGGTCCCAGGGAGGGGATTTGGGGGGGCAGGGGTCGTGGGGAGGAGTTCGGGGGGGGGCAGGAGAGGAGGTTTGGGGTGCAGAGGTCAGGGGAGGGGTCTAGGAGGGGTCCCAAGGAGGAGTTCGGGGGGGGGGGGGGGGGCAAGGGAGGAGGTTTGGGGGTCCAAAGGTCATGGGAGGGGTCCCAGGGAGAGGTTCTGGGGGGGGGGCGGGGGTCGTGGGAGGGGTCTAGGAGGGGTCCCAAGGAGGAGTTCTGGGGGGGGGGGGCAAGGGAGGAGGTTTGGGGGGGACGGGGGGGGGCTGGGGAGAGGGTCCAGAGGTCATGAGAAGTCTCCAGGAGGGGTTCGGGGGGGGTCCAAAGGTCATGGGAGGGGTCCCAAGGAGGGGATTTGGGGGGGGGGCAGGGGTCGTGGGGAAGGGCGGGGGGGGGAGGGTCCTGGGGGTCGTTGGGGAGGGTTAGGGCTAGGGGGGGACCAAGGAGGTTTTGGGGAGGGGTCTCTGACCTGCCCCCCCCCCCCCCCTCCCCCCAACAGTGGACGCTGAGATTGTCTCCATCGACTCCTTCTCCAAGCCCCCCCCGCAGCGGGGGCTGGTGGTTGGCATCACCTTCATCAAGGTACCCCCCCCGCGGCCCTGCAGGGGGCGCCCGCGGCTGGGCTGGGGGAGGGGAGAGGGGAGGGGAGGGAGGGGAGAGGAGGGAGGGGAGGGGAGGGAGGGGAGAGGGGAGGGGAGGGAGGGGAGAGGGTCCCCAAGCTGCCTCCCCCGTGGGGTTTCCAAAGCTTTTCTCTCTCTTTGCCCTTCCCTTTGCCTCTTTTCTTCTTCTTCCTTCTTCTCCCTTCCCTCTCTCCTCTCTCCTCTCTCGCTCCCTCCCCTCCCTCTCTCTCCTCCTCCCCCTCCCTCTCGCTCTTCCCCCCTCTTTTCCCCCTCTCTCCCCCTCCTCTCCCCCCTCTCCCCTTCCTCTCTCTTCTCTCCCTCTCTCCTCTCTCCCCTTCCTCTCTCCTCTCTCCTCCCCTCTCTCCCTCTCTCCCTTTCTCTTCCTCTCACCTTCCACTCTCTTCTCCTCTTCTCCTTCTTTTGCTCTCCTCTTCCTTCTCTCTTCCCTTCCCCACCCTCTCTCTTCCGGTCCCCTCCCCTCTCTTCCCCTCCCCTTTCCTTCTCTTCCCCTCCCTCCCCTCTCTTTTCCCCTCCCCTTCCTTTCTATTCTCCTTCCTTCCCCTCTCTCTTCCCTTCCCTCTCTCTTTTCCTCTCTCCTCCCTCTCTTTTCCCCTCTGCTCCCTCTTTCTCCCCCTCCCCTTCCCCTCTCTCTTCCCTCCCTTCCCCTCTTTCTTCCCTCTCTTCCCTCTCTCTTTTCCTCTCCCCTCCCTCTTTCTTCTCCTCCCTTCCCCTCTCTCTTCCCCTCCCCTCCCCTCTCTTTTCCCCTCCGCTCCCTCTTTCTTCCCCTCCACTTCCCCTCTCTTCTCCTCCCTTCCCCTCTCTCTTCCCTCCCCTCCCCCTCTCTCCCCTCCCCCGCAGGACTCCGGGGACAAGGTCAGTCCTTTCCTCAACATCTACTGCGACTACGAACCAGGCTCTGAGTACGACCTGGACTCTGTGGCACGTGAGGGAGACCCCCCCGGGACCCCCCCGGGACCCCCCCCCGAGGCCAACCCCTCTGGGACCCTCCCAGGGGGGGGCTCTGTTTGTGGGGAGGCTTCCAGCTCCTCTCCCTCTCTCTCTCTGCTCACTTCCTTCTCTTCCCTCTCTCCTCTTCCCCTTCCCTTCTCTCTTTCTCTCTCTCCCCTCCCTTTCTTCCCTCTCCTCGTCCCCTCCTCCCTCCCTCCCTCTGTCCCTTCCCCCTCCCACTCCCCCTCTCTCTCTCTCCCTCCCTCCCTTCCCCCTCCCCCTCCCCCTCTCCAGAGAGCTGCCTCAACCTGGAGCTGCAGTTCACTCCCTTCCAGCTCTGCCATGCCGAGTGAGTGCCTCCCCTCCCCTCCCCCCTACGGCTCTGGGTGCCCCTCCCTGCACCCTCAGGGTCCTTTGGGTGCTGCCTCTCACCCTGAGAACCCCTCCCCGGGACCCCTCCCCCTTCAAACCCTCTCCCTGCTGCCTCCCTCCCTCCCTCCCTCCCTCCCTCCCTCCCAGGGTCTGCGTGGGAGGCAAACTGGAGACAGTTTTCCTGCTGAGCGGCAACGACCCCGCGGTGCACCTCTACAGGGAGGTAAGGGAGGTCTCCCCTGCCCCTCCTCCCCCCCTCCTCACCCTCTCCTCACCCCCCCCGACCTCCTCCCGACCCCTGCCTCCCTCCTGCCGCTCTTCCTCCTCTCCTTCTCCCTCTCCCCTTCCCCTGCTCCCTTCCTCCTCCATTCTTCCTGCTGCTGCTTCCTAACTCTGCTGCCTTTGGTTGTTTCTTCTCCCTCTCCCTTCCCTCCCTCTCCCTCCCCCCCATTTCCTTCCCTCCCTCTCCTCCCCACTCCATTTCCTTCCCTCCCTGTCCATCTCCACTTCTTTCCCTCTCTCCACCTCTGCCTCATTCCCTCTACCCTCCCCCCGCTGCTTCCTTCCCTATCTTCCCTCCCACTTCCTTCCCCCCACACTTCCTTCCACCCCCTTTGCTTCCCACTCCCCTCTCACTTCCCTCCTCTCCCCCCAACTTTCTCTCCTTCCCCCCCTCGCTTCCCTCCTCCCCCCACTTCCCTTCTCCCTCACTTCATCCCCCACTCCCCCTTCCACTTGCCCCCCACTCCCCCTCTCACTGCCCCCCTGCTCCCTCCCTCTCCCTCCCCCTGCCTCACTCCCTCTCCCTCCCTCCCTCCCTCTGCCTCACTCCCTCCCTCTCTCTCCCCTGCCTCACTCCCTCTCCCTCTCCCTCTCCCTGCCTCCCTCTCTCTCCCTCCCCTGCCTCACTTCCTCCCTCTCCCTGCCCTGCCTCCCTCCCTCTCCCTGCCCTGCCTCCCTCCCTCTCCCTGCCTCCCTCCCTCCCTCTCCCTGCCCTGCCTCCCTCCCTCTCCCTGCCCTGCCTCCCTCCCTCTCCCTGCCTCCCTCCCTCCCTCTCCCTGCCCTGCCTCCCTCCCTCTCCCTGCCTCCCTCCCTCCCTCTCCCTGCCCTGCCTCCCTCCCTCTCCCTGCCTCCCTCCCTCTCCCTGCCCTGCCTCCCTCCCCCTCCCTGCCCTGCCTCCCTCCCCCTCCCTGCCCTGCCTCCCTCCCTCTCCCTGCCTCCCTCCCTCTCCCTGCCCTGCCTCCCTCCCTCTCCCTGCCTCCCTCCCTCCCTCTCCCTGCCCTGCCTCCCTCCCTCTCCCTGCCTCCCTCCCTCCCTCTCCCTGCCCTGCCTCCCTCCCCCTCCCTGCCCTGCCTCCCTCCCTCTCTCCCTGCCTCCTCC
>NW_026974653.1:0-36372 GCF_015220805.1 Pogoniulus pusillus
CCCTTTGTGCCCCACTTTGCCCCCGCCTCTCTTTGTGCCCCACTTTGCCCCCGTCTCTCTTCCTCTGCACCCCGCTTTGCCTCCGTCTCTCTCTCTTTGTGCCCTGCTTTCTCCTGTCTCTCTCCCTTTGTGCCCTGCTTTGTCCCGTTTCTCTTTGTGCCCCGTGTTGCCTGCCCCTCTTTGTGCCATTCTTTGCCCCCCCTGTTTGTGCCCCGTTTTGCCC
Organism: Pogoniulus pusillus; assembly: GCF_015220805.1. Classification (NCBI taxonomy): domain Eukaryota; kingdom Metazoa; phylum Chordata; class Aves; order Piciformes; family Lybiidae; genus Pogoniulus; species Pogoniulus pusillus. Next base: position 224 of record NW_026974653.1, read on the forward strand.
CCCCGATTTGCGCCCCCCATTGCCCACCCCTGATTTGCGCACCACTTTGCCCACCCCTGATTTGCGCCCCGATTTGCCCCGCCCATTTGAGCCCTGCTTTGCCCCCATCTCTCTTTGCGCCCCGTTTTGCCCCCATCTCTCTCACTTTGTGCCCCGCTTTGTCACCCGCTCTTTGTGCCCTGCTTTGCCCCCCCTTTGCTCCCCGCTTTGCACCCCCTTTTTGCTCCCCGCTTTGCACCCCCTTTTTGCTCCCCGCTTTGCACCCCCTTTTTGCTCCCCGCTTTGCCCCTCCTTTGCTCCTCGCTTTGCCTTCCCCTCTTTGCGCCCCGCTTTGCCTGCCACTTTGCCCCCCACCTTTGCTCCCCGCTTTGCTGCCCCTTCTTTGTGCCCCACTTTTCCCCCCCTTTGCACCCCACTGTGCCCCCACCCTCTGTGTGCCCAGCTGTGCTCCCGCCCTCTTTCTGCCCCACTGTCCCCCCGCCCTCTTCGCGCCCCGCTTTTCCCCCCCTTTGCTCCCTGCTTTGCCCCCCCTTTGCACCTCATTTTTCCCCCTTCTTTGCGCCCCACTTTGTCCCCCCCTCTTTGCACCCTGCCTTTCCTCCCCTCTTTGTGCCCCGATTTGTTTCCCCCACTTTGCCTCCGTGTCTCTTTGCGCCCCGCTTTGACCCGTCTGACTTTGTGCCCCGCTTTGCCCCCCTCTTTTCTCCCTGCTTTGCCCCATTTCATTGTGCCCCACTTTGCCCCCCCTTTGCGCCCCGCTTTGCCCCGTCTCTCTCTCTTTGTGCCCCACTTTCCCGTCTCTCTCTCTTTGTGCCCCGCTTTGACCCGTTTCTCTTTGTGCCCCACTTTGTCTCCCCCCTTTGCATCCCGCTTTGCTCCCCCCTCTTTGAGCCCCACTTTGCCCCCCCCTTTACGCCCCACTATGCCCCATCTCTCTCCCTTTGTGCCCTGCTTTGACCCCTCTCTCTTTGAGCCCCACTTTGCCCCCCTTTGCGCCCCGCTTTGCCCCATCTCTTTCTCTTTGCGACCCCTTTGCCCAACCCTTTGTGCCTTGCTTTGCCCCATCTCTCTTTGTGCCCCGTTTTTGCCTCGTCTCTCTTTGCGCCCCGCTTTGCCCCCCATCTTTTTGAGCCCTGCTTTGCCCCCCCTTTTCTCCACGCTTTGACCCCCTTGCTCCCCAATTTGCCCCCGCACTTTGCTCCCCGCATTGCCCTCCCTTTGCTCCCCGCATTGCCCCCCCTTTGTGCCCCGCGTTGCCCCCCGCTTTGTACACCGCTTTGCCCCCATCTCTCTCCCTTTGCGCCCCGCTTTGCCCCCTCTCTCTTTGAGCCCCACTTTGCCCACCCCTTTGTGCCTTGCTTTGCCCCCCCTCTTTGTGCCCTGCTTTGCCCCCCATCTTTGCACGCCACTTTGCCCCTGCCACTCTTTGTGCCCTACTTTGCCTTCCCTTTCCACCCCGATTTGCCCCCCCCCGTTGTGCCCTGCTTTGCCCCCCCTTTGCACCTTGCTTTGCCCTCTTCCTCTTTGCACCCCGCTTTGGCCCCCCTCTTAGCGCCCCGCTTTGCCCCCGTCTCTCTCTCTTTGCACCCCACTTTGCCCACCTCTTTTCTCCCTGCTTTGCCCCCCGTTTGCGCCCCGCTTTGCCCCCCTCTTTGCTCGCTACTTTGCCCCCCCTTTGCGCCCCGCTTTGCCCCCCCTTTGCAACTCGCTTTGCCCTCCCCCTCTTTGCACCCCGCTTTGGCCCCCCTCTTAGAGCCCCGCTTTGCCCCCGTCTCTCTCTCATCGTGCCCCACTTTGACCCATCTCTCTCTCTCTTTGCACCCCGCTTTGCTCCCATCTCTCTCTCTTTGTGCCCCGCTTTGCCTGTCTTTCTCTCATCACGCCCCGCTTTGACCCGTCTCTCTCTTTGCACTCCGCTTTGCCCCTTCTATCTTTGCACCCCGCATTGCCCCACCTCTTTGCACCCTGCTTTGCCCCCCCTCTTTGAGCCCAGCTATGCCCCCCCTTTGCACCCCAATTTGCCTCCCTCTTTGTGCCCCACTTTGCCCTCTCTTTGCGCACCACGTTCCCCCCCCCTTTGCACCCCACTTTGGCACCCCCTCTTTGCGCCCCGCTTTGCCGCCTCCCCAGTTTGCACCTTGATTTGCCACCCCCTTTGCGGACCGCTTTGACCCCCCCTTTGCTCCCCGCTTTACCCCCCATCTCTCTTTGAGCCCTGCTTTGCCCCATCTCTCTTTGCGCCCCACTTTGCCCCATCTCTCTTTGCACCCCACTTTGCCCCCACCCACTTCGCGCCCTGCTTTGCTCCCCTCTTTGCACCCCGCTATGCACCCCCCCTTGGTGCCTCGTTTTTCCCCACCTTCTTTGTGCCCCGCTTTGTCCCCCACCTTTGTGACCCCCTTTGCCCCCGTCTGTCTTTGCGCCCTGCTTTGCCCCCCCCTTTGCGCCCCGCTTTGCCCCGTCTCTCTCTCTCTTTGCACCCCGCTTTGCCCCCGACTCTCTCTCTTTGTGCCCCTCTTTGACCCCGTCTCCTTGCGCCCCACTTTTCTCCCCCCTCTTTGCGCCCCGCTTTGTCCCCCATCTCTTTGAGCCCTGCTTTGCCTCCCCTTTTCATCATACTTTGCCCCCCTTTGCTCCCCAATTTGCCCCCCCTTTGCTCCCTGCGTTGCCCCCCCTTTGATCCCCATGTTGCCCCCCTTTGATCCCCGCATTGCCCTGCCCTTTGTGCCCCGCTTTGCACCCCGCTTTGCCCCGTCTCACTTTGCACCCCGCTTTGCCCCGTCTCACTTTGCACCCCGCTTTGCCCCCGTCTCTCTCTTTGCGCCCCGCTTTGACCTGTCTCTCTGACTTTGTGCCCCGCTTTGCCCCCCCTTTTCACCTTGCTTTGCTCCCATTTCATTGCGCCCCACTTTGCCCCCCCCTTTGCATCCCACTTTGCTCCCCCCTCTTTGAGCCCCACTTTGCCCCCCCTTTACACCCCACTTTGCCCCATCTCTCTCCCTTTGTGCCCCGCTTTGACCCCTCTCTCTTTGCGCCCCACTTTGCCCCGTCTCTTTCTCTTTGCGACCCCTTTGCCCACCCCTTTGTGCCTTGCTTTGCCCCCCTCTTTGTGCCCTGCTTTGTCCCCCTCTTTGCGCCCTGCTTTGCCCCACCATCATTGCCCCCTGCTTTGCCCCCCCTCTCTTTGAGCCCCGCTTTGCCCCTGTCTTTGCACCCCGCTTTACCCCCGTCACTCTTTGCGCCCTACTTTGCCCTCCCTTTCCACCCCTATTTGCCCCCCCCCGTTGTGCCCTGCTTTGCCCCCCGTCTGCCTTTGTGCCCCTCTTTGCCCTCCCCTTTCTTGGTCCCCACTTTCCCCACCCCTGTTTGCGCTGCACTTTGTCCCCCCCTCTTTGTGCCACGCTTGCCCCCCCCTTTGCGCCCCACTTTGCACCCCGCTTTGCCCCATTCTCTCTTTGAGCCCCACTTTGCCCCGTCTCTCTCTCTTTGCACTGCACTTTGCCCCCTCTCTCTCACTGCGCCCCACTTTGCCCCCTTCTCTCTCTTTGCGCCCCGCTTTGCCCCATCTCTCTTTGTGCCCCGCTTTGCCCCGTCACTCATTGCGCCCCATTTTGACCCTGTCTCCTTGCGCCCCGCTTTGCTCCCCCCTCTTTGCGCCCTGCTTTGCCCCCCATCTTTTTGAGTTCTGCTTTGCCCCCCCTTTTCTCCACGCTTTGACCCCCCTTGCTCCCCAATTTGCCCCCGCACTTTGCTCCCCGCATTGCCCTCCCTTTGCTCCCCGCATTGCCCTCCCTTTGCTCCCCACATTGCCCCCCCTTTGTGCCCCGCGTTGCCCCCCGCTTTGTACACCGCTTTGCCCCCATCTCTCTCCCTTTGCGCCCCGCTTTGCCCCCTCTCTGAGCCCCACTTTGCCCCCCTTTGTGCCTTGCTTTGCCCCCCCTCTTTGTGCCCTACTTTGCCCCCCTCTTTGCACCCCGCTTTGCCCCACCATCGTTGCCCCCCGCTTTGCCCCCCTTCTTTGAGCCCCGCTTTGCCCCCCATCTTTGCACCCCACTTTGCCCCCGCCACTCTTTGTGCCCTACTTTGCCTTCCCTTTCCACCCCAATTTGCCCCCCCCGTTGTGCCCTGCTTTGCCCCCCCCTTTGCACCTTGCTTTGCCCTCTTCCTCTTTGCACCCCGCTTTGGCCCCCCTCTTAGCACCCCGCTTTGCCCCCGTCTCTCTCTCATCATGCCCCAATTTGACCCATCTCTCTCTCTTTGCACCCCGCTTTGCTCCCATCTCTCTCTCTCTTTGTGCCCCGCTTTGCCTGTCTTTCTCTCATCACGCCCTGCTTTGACCCGTCTCTCTCTCCTTGCACCCCGCTTTGCCCCGTCTCTCTCTCTTTGCGCCCCGCTTTGCCCCCGTCTCTTTTTGCGTCCCGCTTTGCTCCCGTCTCTCTTTGAGCCCCACTTTGACCTGTCTCTCTCCCTTTGCGCCCCGCTTTGCCCTCCCCTCTTTACGCCCCACATTGCCACTCCCATTTGCGCCTCGCTTTGCCCCCCCCTTTGTGCCCCGCTTTGCCTCCCCTCTTTGCGTGCTGCTTTGCCCCGTCTCTCTCCCTTTGTGCCCTGATTTGACCTGTTTCTCTTTGTGCCCCGCTTTGCCCCCTCTCTGCACGCCGCTTTGCCCCCATCACTCTTTGTGCCCTACTTTGCCCTCCCTTTCCACCCCGATTTGCCCCCTCATTGTGCCCCGCTTTGCCCCCCGTCTGTCTTTGTGCCCCGCTTTGCCCTCCCCTTTCTTGGTGCCCCACTTTCCCCACCTCTCTTTACGCTGCGCTTTGCCCCCCCCCTTGTGCCATGCTTTGCCCCCCCTTTGTGCCCCACTTTGCCCGCTCGCGCTTTGCACCCAGCTTTGCCCCTGCCTCTCTTTGCACCCCGCTTTGCCCCATCTCTCTCCCTTTGCACCGCGCTTTGCCCTGTCTCTCTTTGCGCCACGCTTTGCCCCCGTCTCTCTCTCTTTGAGCCTCACTTTGTCCACCCCTCTCCCTTTGCGCCTCACTTTGACCCTGTCTCTCTCCCTCTGTGCACTCTTTGCCTGTCTCTGTCTTTGAGCCCTTCTTTGCCCCCATCTCTCTCTCTTTGCACCCCGCTTTGCCTTCATATCTCTCTATTTGCACCCCGTTTTGCCCCCGTCTCTCTCTCTTTGCGCCCCGCTTTGCCCCTTTCTCTTCCTCTTTGTGCCCCGCTTTGCCCCGTCTCTCTCTCTCTTTGTGCCCCGCTTTGCTCCCGTCTCACTTTGCGCCCCACTTTGCCCCCCCTTTGCTCCCCGCTTTGCCCCCTTCTCTTTGCGCTTTGCTTTGCCCCCTCCTCTTTGTGCTTCGCTTTGCCCCCCCTTGTGCCCTGCTTTGCCCGTCTCTCTTTGCGCCCTGCTTTGCCCCCATCTCTCTCTCTTTGTGCCCTGCTTTGCCCCGTCTCTCTCTTTGAGCCCTGCTTTGCCCCCGTCTCTCTCTCTTTGCTCCCCCCTTTGCCTCGACCTCTTTGCTCCCCGCTTAGACCCTCCCATTTGCACCTCGCTTTGCCCTCCTCCTGCGCCCAGTTTTCCCTCCCCCTTTGCACCCCGGTTTGGTCCCCCCTTTGCGCCCCTCTTTGCCCCCCCTTGCGCCCCGCTTTGCCCCGTCTCTCTCTTGCGCCCTGCTTTGCCTCCATCTCTCTGTCTTTGAGCCCCGCTTTGCCCCCGTCTCTCTCTCTTTGTGCCCCGCTTTGCCCCCCTCTTTGCTCGCTACTTCCCCCCCATTACGCCCCGCTTTGCCCCGTCTCACTTTGTGGCCCCCTTTGCCCCCCCATTTGCTCCCCACTTTGCCCCCTTCTCTTTGCGCTTTGCTTTGCCCCCTCCTCTTTGCACCCAACTTAGCCCCCCCTTGCGCCTTGCTTTGCCCCTGTCTCTCTTTGTGCCCCGCTTTGCCCCCATCTCTCTCTCTTTGAGCCCTGCTTTGCCCCCTCTCTCTTTGCTCCCCGCTTTGCCCCCCCCTCATTTCTCCCCACTTTGCCCAACCCTCTTTGCGTCCCACTTTGCCCCCCTTTGCTCACCGCTTTGCCTTGACCTCTTTGCTCCCTGCTCTGACCCCCCCCCTTTGCATCTCGCTTTGCCCTCCTCCTCTTTGCACCCAGCTTTCCCTCCCCCCTTGCACCCCAGTTTGGCCCCTCCTTTGTGCCCTGCTTTGGCTCCCCCCTCTTTGCGCCACACTTTGCCCCCCCCTTTGTGCCATGCTTTGCCCCCCCCTCCTTGTGCCCTGCTTTGCCCCCCCTCTTTGTGTCCTGCTTTGCCCCCATCTCTCTCTCTTTGTGCCACGCTTTGCCCCCGTCTCTCTTTGCACCCTGCTTTGCCCCCCCTTTGTGCCCCTCTTTGCCTCCACTTTGCTCCCATCTTTCTCCCCCCTCTTTGCACCCTGCTTTGTCCCCCCCTCTTTGCACCCCTTATTGTCCCCTCCCTTTGCTCCTCACTTTGCCCCCCCCCCTCTTGGTGCCCCGCTTTGGCCCCCCCATCTTTGTGCCCTGCTCTGGCCCCCCCCTCTTTGCACCCCGCTTTGCCCCCCTCTCTTTGCACCCTGCTTTGACCCACTCCTTTGCTCCTCGCTTTACCCCCATCTCTCTTTGAGCCCTGCTTTGCTCCCGTCTCTCTTTGTGCTCCGCTTTGCCCCCGTCTCTCTTTGCACCCTGCTTTGCCCCTGTCTCTCTTTGCACCCTGCTTTGCCCCGTCTCTCTTTGCGCCTTGCTTTGCCTCCATTTGCGCCCCGCTTTGCCCCCCTTTTGTGCCCCGCTTTGCCCCCCCCTTTGCACACCACCTTGCCCCCCGTTTGCGCCCCACTTTGCCCCTGCCTCTTTGCGCCCTGCTTTGCCCATCGTTCTTTCTTTGCACCCCGCTTTGCCCCCGTCTTTCTCCCTTTGTGCCCTGCTTTGCCCCCATCTCTCTTTGTGCTCCACTTTGCCCTGTCTCTCTTTGCATCCTGCTTTGCCCCACCCTCATGCATTCCACTTTGCCCCACCCTTGTTGCACCCCGCTTTGCCCCCCCCTTGCGCCCTGCTTTGCCCCGTCTCTCTTTGCACCCCGCTTTGCCTCCATCTCTCTCTCTTTGCACGCCACTTTGCCTCCATCTCTCTCCCTTTGCACCCTGTTTTTCCCCATCTCTCTCTCTTTGTGCCCCACTTTGCCCCCATCTCTCTCTCTTTGCTCCCCGCTTTGCCTCCATCTCTCTCTCTTTGCACGCCACTTTGCCTCCATCTCTCTCCCTTTGCACCCTGTTTTTCCCCATCTCTCTCTCTTTGTGCCCCACTTTGCCTCCATCTCTCTCTCTTTGCATGCCACTTTGCCTCCATCTCTCTCCCTTTGCACCCTGTTTTTCCCCATCTCTCTCTCTTTGTGCCCCACTTTGCCCCCATCTCTCTCTCTTTGCTCCCCGCTTTGCCTCCCCCTCTTTTCTCCCCGCTTTGCCTCCCCCTCTTTGCTCGCCGCTTTGCCTCGACCTCTTTGCTCTCTGCTTTGACCCTCCCATTTGCACCTCATTTTGCCCTCCTCCTCTTTGCGCCCAGCTTTCCCCCCCCCTCTTTGCACCCCGGTTTGGCCCCCCCTTCTTTGTGCCACACTTTGCCCCCCCTTTTGCGCCCCGCTTTGCCCCCCATGCTTTGCCCCACTGTCTCTTTGCGCCACGCTTTGCCCCATCTCTGATAATGTGCAGGACAGGATAGTAGACTCAATTGTAACACAGGAGTTTGCCAGAGCGTTTGCTCCAAGTCAGTCCTTTTGATAGGGAGAAATATGGTGTTCGGCTCTGTGCCACTAATCCGCAGTATACGACGTCTTCCTCGAATTATCAACTCTGCCAAATTCTCAATTTTTTGTTGAATCGTTGTCTTTGGTTGTAAGGGCGTAAAAATCCATTCCAGGATCCTTAGACTCTCCCTCTTTTTGTTTTTGCTCTGGCAAACTGCGCCCATGAGGGTATGGGTTGATGGTAGAATAAGCAGGTCTATAGGGTCTCGTGGGTCTAGGCGACTGAGCCATCTTTGGGCAATTTGATCTGATAGTTTATCAATGATGGCTTTCTGGTCTGAAGACAGATGCACTGTAGCTGCAGGGTCACGGCCCTGAAGCAAAGGCCTAAGTTTTTCCAAGTCTTCTGAAGAAAATCCAATAACTGGTCGGAGCCATTGTAAGTCACCCATTAGTTTTTGTGCATCTGTAAGTGTCGTAATGTTTGTGTGTAGAGTGAGCTTTTGTGGCCGGATTTGTGAATCTGAAATCTTCCATCCGAGGTACAAATAAGGCGATATTCTTTGAACTTTATTCGGGGCAATTTGTAATCCATGTTTGCTCATTGCTGCTGCAATTTGTGATAATTGTCTTTCACTAAATGGAGCTTGTTGACAAAAAAGAATGTCATCCATATAATGATAAATAGAAGTAGTCGGCCACTGTACTCGCAGTGGTCGCAATGCATTGTCCACATAAAGCTGGCAGATTGTGGGGCTGTTCTTCATGCCTTGAGGTAACACAGTCCATTGGTAACGGTTCGCTGGTGCCTGCCTATTCAGTGATGGCAGGGTAAAGGCAAAACATTGACAATCATCCGGGTGTAGTGGAATAGTAAAAAAACAGTCCTTTAGGTCTATGATCAATAAGTGCCATTTTTCAGGCAGCATAGCAGGAGTTGGCAAGCCAGGCTGTAGTGCTCCCATCGCTTGCATCTGGTCGTTGATTGCTCGAAGATCATGGAGCAGTCGAAACTTGCCTGATTTCTTTGGAATGACAAAAATAGGTGTATTCCATGGGCTAGTGGAAGGAATCAAATGTCCTGCTGCCAGTTGTTCTTGGACCAATTCGTGTGCCTTTTGCAGCCTCTCTGCTTTAAGCGGCCACTGCTCCACCCATATCGGTTTGTCTGTTAGCCAATTTAGTCGAATGGGGAAAGGCTGCTTCTCAGTGGCCGCTAATAAAAACAACGCTCGTTTGTAATGACCAGTCCAAGCTGAGAGAGAGCATCTCTCCCTATTAGTCCGTTGACACCACTGGGTAGAGGCATTACAGTCACATAGAGGTTGGCAGTTCGGTTATCAACGGTGAGCTGCAGACGTTGAGTGGATCGTCGTACTTCGGCTGTACCACCCACCCCTTCAACCCCTTTTACGCAGGGTTGAGTGGTCCAGTGTGTAGGCCATTGATTTCTGTCAACAATGGTAATGTCTGCACCTGTATCCACAAGCATCGGCAATTGTAATCCATCAGGTCCATTTGATAAGTTCGCTGTCACCACAGGTCTTTGTCCCAGTTGTAAAGTTAATAGTGCCATACCTCCGGTCGATCCAAATCCCCTTTCTCCTCGATGTTGTGGTGAGAGAGGAGTTACTGATTGTAGCAGGCATGGAATTGGGACGAGCTGAGCAATCTTGCTCTCTTTAGGAATATGTATTGGTGGAAAGTCCGTTTGAACCATAATTTGGATAGTTCCTTCAAAGTCCGAATCAATAACTCCAGGCAAAACAAACAGTCCTCTTATGGATGCTGATGATCTCCCCAGAAGTGTACCCCCGCAGGCTTGGCCGTTAATAGTCACTGGCCCCTTTAAGGTGGACGGAATCTTTTGGGGCTTATTGTCGATTAAGGTGGTTTCTACTGCTGTTGCCAGGTCCACGCCGAGGCTTCCCCTGGTGGCTGGCTGTAGGTTACGGGAACAGCCATTTGTGTCGGCGCGCGGTTGCTCCTCGCGCTCCTCCCCCCGTTTCCCGATCGCCGGCAGGCAGCCGCCGAGTGGTTTTTCACACCGCATTTGCTACAGCGTATGCTGGACAGTGGGCATTGAGAGCGAAGGTGACCTATCTTCCCGCAGTGAAAACATCTCATTCGGCTCACAGAATAGTGTGCTCCTCCTGCCGATCCAATCGGGGCTAAAGCTGCTAATGCCTGTGCCTGTTGTTCAACAATCTTTTCTAGCGGGTGCCTAGTGCTGTCCGGTGCGGGAGAGGCTGCAACATAAGCCCTAGGTTCTAGGGGTGTGGTTTCCGCTCGCTGCGCTCTTTCTAACATTTGTGCTACTGTGGCATCCCGAGGCAGAGTTACTAATATACCCCGGGTTTTAGCATTTGCATTATCAAAGGCAAGTTGTTGTAGAAGGGTGTACTTCATGTATTCTGGCAAATCAGAATTGCTCAACGCCTCATGAAGCCGGTCGTAAAAGGAGCCAAAAGGCTCATTCTCCTTTTGTTTAACCGACGTATAAGACGGAGCAATCGGGGCTGCTTTTACTCCCCCCAGCGCTACCTGAGCTAACCTCATGCTCTCTCTTAGTATTTCCGGGGCCATATTAAGCTGAGCATCCACCCCAGCCCATTGACCTTCGCCTCTCAGCTGGCTAACGCTGACTCCCAGCAGAGGGTCACCTTCCGCCCGCGGCAGTGAAGCAGAGCCCTTACACAATGCTTCCATTTCAGTGTTAAACTGCATCTGTTGCGAGGGGGTTAGTATCATTCTCAGCACCTGTTTCCAATCCTCTTGCGCTAGCGTCCCTGAGGCAGAGAAAATGTACTGTAGCATCTGCCGAGCAGGGTCACTGTGGAGTCCATATTTAGATACTGTCTCTCTAAGCTGGGCTAACAGTTTCCAATCAAATGCCTGATGCTCCCCAATAATCGTCTCATCTGCTCGGTTATCATAAACTACTGGACATACTTTAGATAACATACTTGCAGCCTCTGTGTCCCCATCTGATAAGGCCTCCCTAGCTATCTTTCCCCACGGCTGCTGCCTGGGAGGTGGTAGTCGCGAGCCGGACCTCTCAGCTTTCTTGCCTGCATTGTTAACTCCTTCCTTGCTCGGGGCACTCCCTTCAGCCTCCTGCTGACTGACTGCAAGGGCTCGCTGTCTCGAACTTTTTCTCTTAGCTAAACGCTGTATTATTCGCTGTGCTGCCTCATACAAGGTATCATCATCGCTATCAGCCTCAGGTTCGCTCGATTCTGAACTGGAGGACTCGGATGGTGGCACAGAGGTCTGTACCACGGTCTCAGTAACGGCTGGATTCTCAGAAGCAGAGCGCGGCAGAGTGGGCTCGTTCTCTCCCTCGTCTTTGCTGGATTCTGATGAAACCTTCCCCAAGTCCCCCATGTCCTTCACTGGTAATGCTGCCGGAGATGAGGAGAACTTGGGAAACTTTATAGACCAAGAGCGTCCCGTACTGGTCTTTTCCAAGCGCCGCTGTGCATCAGTGGCTGTGGGACTGACTACGACAGGAAGACCGAGCCCTGGCGGTCCAGGTGCGAGAGCATTAAACACAGAGGACGCCTTTTGTCCCCCGTCTTGCTTCTCGCCGGAGTTTAGTGGTAGCCACCGCCGCCACATCCTTCTCCAGTTTATACTTTTTTATAGCATTAACAGTCTCTCGCCAAGGCACTTGAAGCTTCTTAGCTGCTGGATCCCCGTCTATTACTGCATCCCACAGTTCACTGCCGAACGCCCTCCATTCTGCTTCATCAAAATATGACTCGGGGGTTTTAAAGAAACCCTTAGCATAGCCATATGCACAAAGTCCTGGCAAATACTTGGTATTAAAATTCACTTTGCGCTTTTCAAGAAAGCAAGATAGCAAGGAAAGGGCTACCTCTTTATCCATGCCGCGGCGTCCCGCTTGCCCTCCTTGCAGCGACGAAGGCTGGCTCTCTTGTCGTCAGCCTCAGGCCCACCTAATTGGTCCGCCACCCCGTCCTAGCTTTGTCCTGCTAGCGGGCGTCGCTCTCCTCCGACGGCCCGCTCCGCCGGCCTGTCCTCCTCCGTGTTTCCTAGGGTCCCCCCAAATCGGGGTCCCTGTTCCGGGCGCCAATCTGCGGTGAGGCAGATCTCGCGGAGAAGGGCTAATCTCAAATATGCAAGGACACCGCACAATCCAATGTGGATCAAAAGCGAGTGACAACTTTATTTAGTAGACGCGCGCTTATATGTGTTACAGATAATATATGCATACATGTAAAGAGCTAAATGGCTGAATCTCTAAATACCCCATTTGCATGGTGCACCTACTTGCTACGTGCAGCTGCAAGCAGCAAACTACTTCTTATCTTATTCAGAGTTAGCTGTATCCTGCTCTGCTTGAGTTGTCCGCCGACTCATCAAGGACAGTGCCTCCCTAGCTAGCTATATTAAATGCTGCCTTTGTTTATTCAATATGTCTTTGTTTCTTCAATGTGGCCTTTGTTTCAGTGTAGCCTAGCACAGCCTTAATTTAGTTCCATATACTCATCCTGCTTGCCCACCTCTAAGTCATGTCCATTTTCCTTTAGCCATTCTGCAACAGGAGCTCTCTTCCAGCCTGCTTGATTCCATGATTCTAAGGAGATCTCCCATGTCCCACCCTAGCTGGAAAACATCTCCCATGCGCCAGTCTGGTTGGATGCTCTCTCGATGAGACTTCGGGGTTTGATTTGTTCGATTTCTCACCTGGCTTTTAGCCAAATCTCTCCCTGGTCAGATTTGGTGCCATTTGTTTGTTTTGCACTCCTTCTTCTACCCCCGCAGCACCTGAAGTCAATTGAAGTCTCCTCCCACCCCAGCTGTGGCCACTTTGCCCTCCCTGCTCAGTGCCCTTTATAAGCACTGCAGGAGGAGCCCAGCCCTGCCCGACATCCCAGGTGAGTGTGCACGGGTGAGTACCGGGTGCATGGTGGAGGGTTGCAAAGGCCGGGGGGCCTTTGAAGACGGCGGGCGGCGGCGGGACAACGAGGCCGCCCTAACCCCCCCCCCCGCCGCCGCCGCTCGCTCCGCGCCCCCCCCCCCCCCCCCCCCTCCGCCGCCGCCGCTCGCTCCGCGCCCCCCTCCCTCCGCCGCCGCTCGCTCCGCGCCCCCCTCCCTCCGCCGCCGCTCGCTCCGCGCCCCCCTCCCCTCCGCCGCGGCCGCTCGCTCCGCGCCCCCCCCCCTCCGCCGCCGCCGCCGCTCGCTCCGCGCCCCCCCTCCCCTCCGCCGCGGCCGCTCGCTCCGCGCCCCCCCCTTCCGCCGCCGCCGCCGCCGCCGCCGCTCGCTCCGCGCCCTCCGCCGCCGCCGCTCGCTCCGCGCCCCCCCCCCTCCGCCGCCGCCGCCGCTCGCTCCGCGCCCCCCTCCCCTCCGCCGCGGCCGCTCGCTCCGCGCCCCCCCCCCTCCGCCGCCGCCGCCGCTCGCTCCGCGCCCTCCGCCGCCGCCGCCGCCGCTCGCTCCGCGCCCTCCGCCGCCGCCGCCGCCGCTCGCTCCGCGCCCCCCCCCCTCCGCCGCCGCCGCCGCCGCTCGCTCCGCGCCCCCCCCCCCTCCGCCGCCGCCGCTCGCTCCGCGCCCCCCCCCCTCCGCCGCCGCCGCCGCCGCTCGCTCCGCGCCCCCCCCCCTCCGCCGCCGCCGCCGCCGCTCGCTCCGCGCCCCCCCCCTCCGCCGCCGCCGCCGCTCGCTCCGCGCCCCCCCCCCTCCGCCGCCGCCGCTCGCTCCGCGCCCCCCCCCCTCCGCCGCCGCCGCCGCTCGCTCCGCGCCCCCCCCCTCCGCCGCCGCCGCCGCTCGCTCCGCGCCCCCCCCCCTCCGCCGCCGCCGCCGCTCGCTCCGCGCCCCCCCCCCTCCGCCGCCGCCGCCGCTCGCTCCGCGCCCCCCCCCCTCCGCCGCCGCCGCCGCTCGCTCCGCGCCCCCCCCCCTCCGCCGCCGCCGCCGCTCGCTCCGCGCCCCCCCCCCTCCGCCGCCGCCGCCGCTCGCTCCGCGCCCCCCCCCCCGCCGCCGCTCGCTCCGCGCCCCCCCCCGCCGCCGCCGCCGCCGCCGCTCGCTCCGCGCTCCCCCTCTGCCGTGCTTGGGAGAAGCTGTGTGCGAGCACGTGGTGTGAGCTTGCAGGCCATGAGGAGCCTGTCCGTGTCTGCAGGCGTGTGCAAGCAGCTGTAGAAGTCTGTCCCGGTCTGCAGATGTCTGCAGGGGTCTTCTAAAAGGTCTGGAGGCTTTTCTGAGTCTGCAGAGCTGTGCGGGGGTCTGGAGGGCTCCCTGGAAGTCTCTGGAGTTCTCTGGGTGTCTGGAGGTCGTTAGGGGTTTTTAGAGGTGTCTGTGGTGCTGCAGGTGTCTCAAAAGGCTGTAAAGGTCTTGAAGTGCCTTGCAAAGGTCTCGAGGTGTCTGTAGAGGTCTTTAGAGGTCTGCAGGGGCCTCTTAAAGATATGTAGGAGTCTGCAGGGGTCTATTGACAGGTTGGGTGGGGTCCCTAGAGCTCTCTAGGAGACTGGAGTGGTCTGTAGGTTTCTGTAGGGGTTTGCAAGTTTCTGTAGCATTCAGTAGGTGTCTGGAGGTTTCTGTTAGGGGTCCGCAGGTGTGTGCAGGCATCATTTAAGGCTCTGGAGGGGTCTATAGATGTGTGCAGGGGTCTGTTAAATATCTGGAGGGGTCTGAAGGGGACTGGGGAGCTCTGTAGGGGTCTGTATGTGTTTGCAGGCAGCTGCAGGGGTCCGTAGATGCCTGTAGGGATTTGCAGGGGTCTTAGTTGTCTGCAGGGGTGGGTCGAGGTTTTAAATCGTTGCTGTAAATAGCATTTATGGCTTTAGAAGCCTCCTTGCAATTATAATTTAGATTGTGGGAAATTTTATTTTTTGTTAAAATAGAAAGTATTTACCCATATTTATTAAATTTATTTTGTAGGATGTTGTGGGTGTTCTTTTCTCTTTTACAGAGAATGAAGATTATGGAGGGGAAACTGAGGTGACTTCAGAGCAGAGAAGTGATATTTTGGAGGAAAAAGCTGAACAGGTCTATTGGGAAGGAAGCAAAAACTCTGGAGGAAAAATCTGAGGTAAACAAGAGGACACAAGTGACATTTTATAGGGGAAAAAAGTGAGTTAGTCTCTAGGGGATAAAAATGAAGACTGTAGGAGGGAAAAGCTGAGGTGATTGGGTGGAACAGAGCTGACATGATGCATGAAAAAACTTAGGGTAACCCATAGGGGAGACCATGACCATTTTGGAGAGAAATCCTGAGGTAGGTGAGGGTATGTGGGTAACATATTAAAAGAGAGACCTAAGGTAGTGTCTGTGAAACAAGATACTCTTGTGTCACCAGAGTTATAGTCAGAGGCGAGTCCCTTTGGCCAGAGTACCTTGCTCACCTCCCATTTTCCAGCCCGATGCGGATCCTCTTTGCGATGTGTCTTGCTTCGCGATTCCATGCCACGCCTCTTCCACCATCAGTGTCAGCTGCTGCTGAGGAAGAAGGATAGACTTAGGCTTCAGTAGCACCTCCTCCTCCATGCCCGAGGAAAACAGGGACCTCCCCAGAGGCACCACCCCTAGTCCGAGTGCCTTTGCGCTCAGCTGGCAGCCCGTGTGGGGTGCCCGCGTCCTTAGCGGGGTGCGGGTGTAGATGGCCCTAAACTGGAGAGAAGGAGCCTCCGTAGGCCCCTGGGACCAGGGTTGCCCTGCCGGTCGGCGCCCGCTCAGTGCCCTGGCGTCCCAGGCGCTTTTTGATGCCAGCAGCGAGTGCGGCGCGCCGTAAGCAGGATCGTGTAGCCTCCGCGGCGGCTGCTTTGCGTGCCCAGCTGGATTTGTGCGGGGTTCCCGCCTCGCAGCCCGTCTCCAGTCCTGACCTGGAGTGTGCCGTGCGCCGCTTGGGTGAGACAAGGCAAAGTGGGAGGGCTTTGCGGCGCTGGGGCTGCCTGCGGGTGGGAAGCTGGCCGGGTGGTGCCCCTGGGGAGGTGCCCATTTCCCACGTGTGCGGAGGGGGAGGCGCCAGTGAGGCCTAAGCCTGCCCTTGCTCGGCGGTTGCTGGAGCCGACAGCGGAAGAGGCACGACAGAGAACGGCGAGGTAAAGGACGTTGAGAAGAGGCGGGCCGTCGGTCTGGAGAAGAGGAGAGGGGCGAGGCGCTCTGGGCAAAGGGAGCCGCTCCTGACCGAAGGTGTGGTAAGTCGAGAGCTTTGCCGTCACCTCGAGTGTGGCCTGTGTGGCTTTGCACTGGACAACCTCCACGTAAGTAGGACTCGGTCATTGCTTGTGCCGTCGTTTGCCTTTTGGCGGTTTGGTCCTTTGGCTGCCCGGAGCCCGGCTGCCCTGTAAGGAAGGCGCGAGGCGGTGTCTCCACGCCCGTTGGGGAAAGGGATCAACCTGGTCCCCGAGCCCCCCCTGTAAGCGGGGTCGGGTCCTTTCCGCAGCCCCGGCAGCTTGTCAGCTGTGGGCTGCCTGTGCAGCGTGACCGCCTGTACTCGGGGCGTGTCGCGGCTTTTGTCCTTTGGCCGCCCCTGAGGGCCTTTGGTGTCCCGAGGCTTCCCTGAGCTCCGCAGAGTCTGGTGCGGCCAAGTCTGACCCTCTTCTCTCCTGCTGCGGGGTAAGGATGACTGTCCCATCGGTGGCTGCCCAGAGCTTGCTCCCTCTCCTGGGAAGAGATGTGCGTATGGCCCCCTCCCTTGCCTCTGTGTGTGTGTGCTTGTGTGCCTGAGCGTGCTTGTGGTGTAGGTTGCTGTGAAAAGTGCTGTAGCTTAGCTTAGGCTTCCCAGGAGGGAAAGAGGGGCTCTGGGCAGTAACAGGGGAGTCTCCTCGGAGTGCCCGAGCGGAGTGGGAGCTCAGCTTGCCCCTCCTTGTCCTGTAGGGACAGAGCGTAGGCCCTGTTGTTGAGGGCCTGGGTGTGTGCCTCTGTGGCAGCCTGTCCTGTTGTCAAGGTGGCATCTGAAGGGCCCTGTAGTCGGGGCCTGTGTGATGAGCTGTGGAGCCTTGTGTCCCTGTGTGTCGCCAGGAGCGGCCCGAGGTCCCGGTGAGCAGGTCCTAGGAGGCTGTTTTGGGCAGCTGAGTGGAGCGCACGTTCCTGGGCCCTTAGAGGGTGGAGGTGGCTCCCTGGGCTCCTGAAGAGGTGTTGCTGTGCTGCAGGCAGGTGGGCCGTCCCGTAAGTTGGGCGCAGTCCGGAGCCCGTGGCTCCGTGGGCGTTTCTGGGAGTGCCGAGGCGAGAGCGGCCGCCCTGTAAGTGGGGCCGTGCGTCGCGGTGCCCGGCGGGAGGTTGGAGGGAACCCCCCTGTAATCAGGGTGGGTATGTCTGGCCCCAGGCTTTCAGAGGCATGGCGTCAGGTTTGTTTATCTCAGCGTGTACTCCTCGGCCCCAGGCTTAGTGTTGGTGGAGTCTCCCGCCATGACCCAGGTCTTTGGCTGCGAAAGCCCGCTGCCTGGCTCCTGAGTCTGCTTCCTGTAGCTGCGGGGCTAGGCCACGCTCTCGACTCCCCGGCATCCACCCACCCGTAAGCGGTCCCCGGTCCGAGTGCCTTTGCGCTCAGCTAGCAGCCCGTGTGGGGTGCCCGCGTCCTTAGCGGGGTGCGGGTGTAGATGGCCCTAAACTGGAGAGAAGGAGCCTCCGTAGGCCCCTGGGACCAGGTTTGCCCTGCCGGTCGGCGCCTGCTCAGTGCCCTGTTCCTCGTAACTCCGAAATCTTGTGCTGTAATCACAGACCTCAAAGATTTTCCTAGACCCGCCTGTGCTTCCATTAACTCAAAAATCTCATCTCTGTGTTCTCTGTAATATTGTGTGCGCTCCTTCTATGGATGTAGTGGTCTCTGTGGCCGTCCCATGAAGTCCAAATGCCCTTCCTAGTGGTTTTGCGGCTTCTAGTGTTCTCGGTAATGCCCCATCTCCTTCTCAGTGCTGCCATTGTTTGTAGTGCGGCCCTTGTATCTTTGTAGTATTACCGCGTCTCTTTCTGCTGCTGCCAGTAAAACGAAGTGCTGCCCAGTCCCTCTCACTGCTCCCCATAATACTCAGTGCCCCCCAGTCCCTGCAGAATTCTCTGTGATACTCTATGCCATACAGCGCTCCCAATGTAGCCCTAGTGCCCTGTAGTTCCTCCCTCCCCTCCCAGTAATTGCAAAACCTGTTCTTGGTACTCCTGGACCTCCCTGTGCCTGCCCCTGTGCCATCTTCTGTGAAAACTTAGAGAAGGTTGTTCTCCAGATATGGTAGTGGATTAGTTGTAGTGGTGGGATTGTGAACTTGTGGCAAGACTTGGTGATCTCAAGGGTCTCTTCCAGCCTCAAGAGTTCTGTGGTTCCATGATTCTGAAATGACAATCAGGAGAGGGCAGTTAGTGTCAGCTACTGCATATCACTTAATATTTACTTGTTTCCTTCATGGTTCTTTATTATGTCATGCTCAAGGAATCTGCACAAGGCTGCCCCGGGAGGTGGTGGAGTCTCTGTGCCTGGAGGTGTCCAAGCAGCGAGATGGAGGTGCACCCTCAGAGGTTTGCAGATGGCTCCAAACGGAGTGGTGCTGTGGAGAAAGCAGAGGGACAGGATGGCATCCAGAAAACACCTGGGCAGGCAGGAGAGCTGGGCCCAGGTGAAGCTTGTGAGGTTCAACAAGAGCAAGGGCAGGGTGCTGCACGTGGGCAGGAGCAAGCCTGCCTGTCACTGCAGGCTGGGGGCGGAGGCAATAAAGAGTAGCCCTGGGGGTGCTTGGGAGAAGCTGAGTGCGAGCACATGGTGTGAGCTCGCAGGCCAGGAGGAGCCTGTCGGCGTCTGCAGGGGTGTGCAAGCAGCTGTAGAAGTCTGCCCAGGTCTGTAGATGTCTGCAGGGGTCTTCTACAAGGTCTGGAGGCTTTTCTGAGTTTGCAGAGGTGTGTGGGGGTCTGGAGACATCTGTAGGTACCCTTAGGGGTCTGGAGGGCTCTCTTGAAGGCTGTGGAGTTCTCTGGGTGTCTGTGGAGGTGGTTAGGGGTCTTTACAGGTGTCTGTGGTGCTGTAGGTGTCTCAAAAGGCTGTAAAGGTCTTGAAGTGCCTTGCAAAGGTCTCGAGGTGTCTGTAGGGGTCTGCAGGGTTCTCTGGAAGTCTGTAGAGGAGGTTGTGTTCCAGAGCATGCTTGTTGTTTAGGTTGCTGTGAAAAGTGCTGTAGCTTAGGCTTCCCAGGAGGGAAAGAGGGGCTCTGGGCAGTAACAGGGGAGTCTCCTCGGAGTGCCCGAGCGGAGTGGGAGCTCAGCTTGCCCCTCCTTGTCCTGTAGGGACACAGTGAAGGCCCTGTAGTTGAGGGCCTGGGTGTGTGCATCCGTGGCAGCCTGTCCTGTTGTCAAGGTGGCATCTGAAGAGCCCTGTAGTCGGGGCCTGTGTGATGAGCTGTGGAGCCTTGTGTCCCTGTGTGTCGCCAGGAGCGGCCTGAGGTCCCGGGAAGCAGGTCCTAGGAGGCTGTTTTGGGCAGCTGAGTGGAGCGCACGTTCCTGGGCCCTTAGAGGGTGGAGGTGGCTCCCTGGGCTCCTGAAGAGGTGTTGCTGTGCTGCAGGCAGGTGGGCCGTCCCGTAAGTTGGGCGCAGTCCGGAGCCCGTGGCTCCGTAGGCGTTTTTGGGAGTGCCGAGGCGAGAGCGGCCGCCCTGTAAGTGGGGCCGTGCGTCGCGGTGCCCGGCGGGAGGTTGGAGGGAACCCCCCTGTAATCAGAGTGGGTATGTCTGGCCCCAGGCTTTCAGAGGCATGGCGTCAGGTTTGTTTATCTCAGCGTGTACTCCTCGGCCCCAGGCTTAGTGTTGGTGGAGTCTCCCGCCATGACCCAGGTCTTTGGCTGCGAAAGCCCGCTGCCTGGCTCCTGAGTCTGCTTCCTGTAGCTGCGGGGCTAGGCCACGCTCTCGACTCCCCGGCATCGACCCACCCGTAAGCGGTCCCCGGTCCGAGTGCCTTTGCGCTCAGCTAGCAGCCCGTGTGGGGTGCCCGCGTCCTTAGCGGGGTGCGGGTGTAGATGGCCCTAAACTGGAGAGAAGGAGCCTCCGTAGGCCCCTGGGACCAGGGTTGCCCTGCCGGTCGGCGCCCGCTCAGTGCCCTGGCGTCCCAGGCGCTTTTTGATGCCAGCAGCGAGTGCGGCGCGCCGTAAGCAGGATCGTGTAGCCTCCGCGGCGGCTGCTTTGCGTGCCCAGCTGGATTTGTGCGGGGTTCCCGCCTCGCAGCCCGTCTCCAGTCCTGACCTGGAGTGTGCCGTGCGCCGCTTGGGTGAGACAAGGCAAAGTGGGAGGGCTTTGCGGCGCTGGGGCTGCCTGCGGGTGGGAAGCTGGCCGGGTGGTGCCCCTGGGGAGGTGCCCATTTCCCACGTGTGCGGAGGGGGAGGCGCCAGTGAGGCCTAAGCCTGCCCTTGCTCGGCGGTTGCTGGAGCCGACAGCGGAAGAGGCACGACAGAGAATGGCGAGGTAAAGGACGTTGAGAAGAGGCGGGCCGTCGGTCTGGAGAAGAGGAGACGGGCGAGGCGCTCTGGGCAAAGGGAGCCGCTCCTGACCGAAGGTGTGGTAAGTCGAGAGCTTTGCCGTCACCTCGAGTGTGGCCTGTGTGGCTTTGCGCCGGACAACCTCCACGTAAGTAGGACTCGGTCTTTGCTTGTGCCGTCGTTTGCCTTTTGGCGGTTTGGTCCTTTGGCTGCCCGGAGCCCGGCTGCCCTGTAAGGAAGGCGCGAGGCGGTGTCTCCACGCCCGTTGGGGAAAGGGATCAACCTGGTCCCCGAGCCCCCCCTGTAAGCGGGGTAGGGTCCTTTCCGCAGCCCCGGCAGCTTGTCAGCTGTGGGCTGCCTGTGCAGCGTGACCCCCCTGTACTCGGGGCGTGTCGCGGCTTTTGTCCTTTGGCCGCCCCTGAGGGCCTTTGGTGTCCCGAGGCTTCCCTGAGCTCCGCAGAGTCTGGTGCGGCCAAGTCTGACCCTCTTCTCTCCTGCTGCGGGGTAAGGATGACTGTCCCATCGGTGGCTGCCCAGAGCTTGCTCCCTCTCCTGGGAAGAGATGTGCGTATGGCCCCCTCCCTTGCCTCTGTGTGTGTGTGCTTGTGTGCCTGAGCGTGCTTGTGGTGTAGGTTGCTGTGAAAAGTGCTGTAGCTTAGCTTAGGCTTCCCAGGAGGGAAAGAGGGGCTCTGGGCAGTAACAGGGGAGTCTCCTCGGAGTGCCCGAGCGGAGTGGGAGCTCAGCTTGCCCCTCCTTGTCCTGTAGGGACAGAGCGTAGGCCCTGTTGTTGAGGGCCTGGGTGTGTGCCTCCTCTGGCAGCCTGTCCTGTTGTCAAGGTGGCATCTGAAGGGCCCTGTAGTCGGGGCCTGTGTGATGAGCCGTGGAGCCTTGTGTCCCTGTGTGTCGCCAGGAGCGGCCCGAGGTCCCGGTGAGCAGGTCCTAGGAGGCTGTTTTGGGCAGCTGAGTGGAGCGCACGTTCCTGGGCCCTTAGAGGGTGGAGGTGGCTCCCTGGGCTCCTGAAGAGGTGTTGCTGTGCTGCAGGCAGGTGGGCCGTCCCGTAAGTTGGGCGCAGTCCGGAGCCCGTGGCTCCGTAGGCGTTTTTGGGAGTGCCGAGGCGAGAGCGGCCGCCCTGTAAGTGGGGCCGTGCGTCGCGGTGCCCGGCGGGAGGTTGGAGGGAACCCCCCTGTAATCAGGGTGGGTATGTCTGGCCCCAGGCTTTCAGAGGCATGGCGTCAGGTTTGTTTATCTCAGCGTGTACTCCTCGGCCCCCGGCTTAGTGTTGGTGGAGTCTCCCGCCATGACCCAGGTCTTTGGCTGCGAAAGCCCGCTGCCTGGCTCCTGAGTCTGCTTCCTGTAGCTGCGGGGCTAGGCCACGCTCTCGACTCCCCGGCATCCACCCACCCGTAAGCGGTCCCCGGTCCGAGTGCCTTTGCGCTCAGGTAGCAGCCCGTGTGGGGTGCCCGCGTCCCTAGCGGGGTGCGGGTGTAGATGGCCCTAAACTGGAGAGGAGGAGCCTCCGTAGGCCCCTGGGACCAGGGTTGCCCTGCCGGTCGGCGCCCGCTCAGTGCCCTGGCGTCCCAGGCGCTTTTTGATGCCAGCAGCGAGTGCGGCGCGCCGTAAGCAGGATCGTGTAGCCTCCGCGGCGGCTGCTTTGCGTGCCCAGCTGGATTTGTGCGGGGTTCCCGCCTCGCAGCCCGTCTCCAGTCCTGACCTGGAGTGTGCCGTGCGCCGCTTGGGTGAGACAAGGCAAAGTGGGAGGGCTTTGCGGCGCTGGGGCTGCCTGCGGGTGGGAAGCTGGCCGGGTGGTGCCCCTGGGGAGGTGCCCATTTCCCACGTGTGCGGAGGGGGAGGCGCCAGTGAGGCCTAAGCCTGCCCTTGCTCGGCGGTTGCTGGAGCCGACAGCGGAAGAGGCACGACAGAGAACGGCGAGGTAAAGGACGTTGAGAAGAGGCGGGCCGTCGGTCTGGAGAAGAGGAGACGGGCGAGGCGCTCTGGGCAAAGGGAGCCGCTCCTGACCGAAGGTGTGGTAAGTCGAGAGCTTTGCCGTCACCTCGAGTGTGGCCTGTGTGGCTTTGCGCCGGACAACCTCCACGTAAGTAGGACTCGGTCTTTGCTTGTGCCGTCGTTTGCCTTTTGGCGGTTTGGTCCTTTGGCTGCCCGGAGCCCGGCTGCCCTGTAAGGAAGGCGCGAGGCGGTGTCTCCACGCCCGTTGGGGAAAGGGATCAACCTGGTCCCCGAGCCCCCCCTGTAAGCGGGGTAGGGTCCTTTCCGCAGCCCCGGCAGCTTGTCAGCTGTGGGCTGCCTGTGCAGCGTGACCCCCTGTACTCGGGGCGTGTCGCGGCTTTTGTCCTTTGGCCGCCCCTGAGGGCCTTTGGTGTCCCGAGGCTTCCCTGAGCTCCGCAGAGTCTGGTGCGGCCAAGTCTGACCCTCTTCTCTCCTGCTGCGGGGTAAGGATGACTGTCCCATCGGTGGCTGCCCAGAGCTTGCTCCCTCTCCTGGGAAGAGATGTGCGTATGGCCCCCTCCCTTGCCTCTGTGTGTGTGTGCTTGTGTGCCTGAGCGTGCTTGTGGTGTAGGTTGCTGTGAAAAGTGCTGTAGCTTAGCTTAGGCTTCCCAGGAGGGAAAGAGGGGCTCTGGGCAGTAACAGGGGAGTCTCCTCGGAGTGCCCGAGCGGAGTGGGAGCTCAGCTTGCCCCTCCTTGTCCTGTAGGGACAGAGCGTAGGCCCTGTTGTTGAGGGCCTGGGTGTGTGCCTCCGTGGCAGCCTGTCCTGTTGTCAAGGTGGCATCTGAAGGGCCCTGTAGTCGGGGCCTGTGTGATGAGCCGTGGAGCCTTGTGTCCCTGTGTGTCGCCAGGAGCGGCCCGAGGTCCCGGTGAGCAGGTCCTAGGAGGCTGTTTTGGGCAGCTGAGTGGAGCGCACGTTCCTGGGCCCTTAGAGGGTGGAGGTGGCTCCCTGGGCTCCTGAAGAGGTGTTGCTGTGCTGCAGGCAGGTGGGCCGTCCCGTAAGTTGGGCGCAGTCCGGAGCCCGTGGCTCCGTAGGCGTTTTTGGGAGTGCCGAGGCGAGAGCGGCCGCCCTGTAAGTGGGGCCGTGCGTCGCGGTGCCCGGCGGGAGGTTGGAGGGAACCCCCCTGTAATCAGGGTGGGTATGTCTGGCCCCAGGCTTTCAGAGGCATGGCGTCAGGTTTGTTTATCTCAGCGTGTACTCCTCGGCCCCAGGCTTAGTGTTGGTGGAGTCTCCCGCCATGACCCAGGTCTTTGGCTGCGAAAGCCCGCTGCCTGGCTCCTGAGTCTGCTTCCTGTAGCTGCGGGGCTAGGCCACGCTCTCGACTCCCCGGCATCGACCCACCCGTAAGCGGTCCCCGGTCCGAGTGCCTTTGCGCTCAGGTAGCAGCCCGTGTGGGGTGCCCGCGTCCCTAGCGGGGTGCGGGTGTAGATGGCCCTAAACTGGAGAGAAGGAGCCTCCGTAGGCCCCTGGGACCAGGGTTGCCCTGCCGGTCGGCGCCCGCTCAGTGCCCTGGCGTCCCAGGCGCTTTTTGATGCCAGCAGCGAGTGCAGCGCGCCGTAAGCAGGATCGTGTAGCCTCCGCGGCGGCTGCTTTGCGTGCCCAGCTGGATTTGTGCGGGGTTCCCGCCTCGCAGCCCGTCTCCAGTCCTGACCTGGAGTGTGCCGTGCGCCGCTTGGGTGAGACAAGGCAAAGTGGGAGGGCTTTGCGGCGCTGGGGCTGCCTGCGGGTGGGAAGCTGGCCGGGTGGTGCCCCTGGGGAGGTGCCCATTTCCCACGTGTGCGGAGGGGGAGGCGCCAGTGAGGCCTAAGCCTGCCCTTGCTCGGCGGTTGCTGGAGCCGACAGCGGAAGAGGCACGACAGAGAATGGCGAGGTAAAGGACGTTGAGAAGAGGCGGGCCGTCGGTCTGGAGAAGAGGAGACGGGCGAGGCGCTCTGGGCAAAGGGAGCCGCTCCTGACCGAAGGTGTGGTAAGTCGAGAGCTTTGCCGTCACCTCGAGTGCGGCCTGTGTGGCTTTGCGCCGGACAACCTCCACGTAAGTAGGACTCGGTCTTTGCTTGTGCCGTCGTTTGCCTTTTGGCGGTTTGGTCCTTTGGCTGCCCGGAGCCCGGCTGCCCTGTAAGGAAGGCGCGAGGCGGTGTCTCCACGCCCGTTGGGGAAAGGGATCAACCTGGTCCCCGAGCCCCCCCTGTAAGCGGGGTAGGGTCCTTTCCGCAGCCCCGGCAGCTTGTCAGCTGTGGGCTGCCTGTGCAGCGTGACCCCCTGTACTCGGGGCGTGTCGCGGCTTTTGTCCTTTGGCCGCCCCTGAGGGCCTTTGGTGTCCCGAGGCTTCCCTGAGCTCCGCAGAGTCTGGTGCGGCCAAGTCTGACCCTCTTCTCTCCTGCTGCGGGGTAAGGATGACTGTCCCATCGGTGGCTGCCCAGAGCTTGCTCCCTCTCCTGGGAAGAGATGTGCGTATGGCCCCCTCCCTTGCCTCTGTGTGTGTGTGCTTGTGTGCCTGAGCGTGCTTGTGGTGTAGGTTGCTGTGAAAAGTGCTGTAGCTTAGCTTAGGCTTCCCAGGAGGGAAAGAGGGGCTCTGGGCAGTAACAGGGGAGTCTCCTCGGAGTGCCCGAGCGGAGTGGGAGCTCAGCTTGCCCCTCCTTGTCCTGTAGGGACAGAGCGTAGGCCCTGTTGTTGAGGGCCTGGGTGTGTGCCTCCGTGGCAGCCTGTCCTGTTGTCAAGGTGGCATCTGAAGGGCCCTGTAGTCGGGGCCTGTGTGATGAGCCGTGGAGCCTTGTGTCCCTGTGTGTCGCCAGGAGCGGCCCGAGGTCCCGGTGAGCAGGTCCTAGGAGGCTGTTTTGGGCAGCTGAGTGGAGCGCACGTTCCTGGGCCCTTAGAGGGTGGAGGTGGCTCCCTGGGCTCCTGAAGAGGTGTTGCTGTGCTGCAGGCAGGTGGGCCGTCCCGTAAGTTGGGCGCAGTCCGGAGCCCGTGGCTCCGTAGGCGTTTTTGGGAGTGCCGAGGCGAGAGCGGCCGCCCTGTAAGTGGGGCCTTGCGTCGCGGTGCCCGGCGGGAGGTTGGAGGGAACCCCCCTGTAATCAGGGTGGGTATGTCTGGCCCCAGGCTTTCAGAGGCATGGCGTCAGGTTTGTTTATCTCAGCGTGTACTCCTCGGCCCCAGGCTTAGTGTTGGTGGAGTCTCCCGCCATGACCCAGGTCTTTGGCTGCGAAAGCCCGCTGCCTGGCTCCTGAGTCTGCTTCCTGTAGCTGCGGGGCTAGGCCACGCTCTCGACTCCCCGGCATCCACCCACCCGTAAGCGGTCCCCGGTCCGAGTGCCTTTGCGCTCAGCTAGCAGCCCGTGTGGGGTGCCCGCGTCCTTAGCGGGGTGTGGGTGTAGATGGCCCTACACTGGAGAGGAGGAGCCTCCGTAGGCCCCTGGGACCAGGGTTGCCCTGCCGGTCGGCGCCCGCTCAGTGCCCTGTTCCGAGTAACTCCGAAATCTTGTCCTGTAATCTCAGACCTCAAGGATTTTCCTAGACCCGCCTGTGCTTCCATTAACTCAAAAATCTCATCTCTGTGTTCTCTGTAATATTGTTTGCACTCCTTCTATGGATGTAGTGGT
The DNA here is from genome assembly GCF_015220805.1 of Pogoniulus pusillus. NCBI lineage: Eukaryota > Metazoa > Chordata > Aves > Piciformes > Lybiidae > Pogoniulus > Pogoniulus pusillus. The sequence continues at coordinate 25,969 of NW_026974653.1, forward strand.
CTCTGTGGCCGTCCCATGAAGTCCAAATGCCCTTCCTAGTGGTTTTGCGGCTTCTAGTGTTCTCGGTAATGCCCCATCTCCTTCTCAGTGCTGCCATTGTTTGTAGTGCGGCCCTTGTATCTTTGTAGTATTACCGCGTCTCTTTCTGCTGCTGCCAGTAAAACGAAGTGCTGCCCAGTCCCTCTCACTGCTCCCCATAATACTCAGTGCCCCCCAGTCCCTGCAGAATTCTCTGTGATACTCTATGCCATACAGCGCTCCCAATGTAGCCCTAGTGCCCTGTAGTTCCTCCCTCCCCTCCCAGTAATTGCAAAACCTGTTCTTGGTACTCCTGGACCTCCCTGTGCCTGCCCCTGTGCCATCTTCTGTGAAAACTTAGAGAAGGTTGTTCTCCAGATATGGTAGTGGATTAGTTGTAGTGGTGGGATTGTGAACTTGTGGCAAGACTTGGTGATCTCAAGGGTCTCTTCCAGCCTCAAGAGATCTGTGGTTCCATGATTCTGAAATGACAATCAGGAGAGGGCAGTTAGTGTCAGCTACTGCATATCACTTAATATTTACTTGTTTCCTTCATGGTTCTTTATTATGTCATGCTCAAGGAATCTGCACAAGGCTGCCCCGGGAGGTGGTGGAGTCTCTGTGCCTGGAGGTGTCCAAGCAGCGAGATGGAGGTGCACCCTCAGAGGTTTGCAGATGGCTCCAAACGGAGTGGTGCTGTGGAGAAAGCAGAGGGACAGGATGGCATCCAGAAAACACCTGGGCAGGCAGGAGAGCTGGGCCCAGGTGAAGCTTGTGAGGTTCAACAAGAGCAAGGGCAGGGTGCTGCACGTGGGCAGGAGCAAGCCTGCCTGTCACTGCAGGCTGGGGGCGGAGGCAATAAAGAGTAGCCCTGGGGGTGCTTGGGAGAAGCTGAGTGCGAGCACATGGTGTGAGCTCGCAGGCCAGGAGGAGCCTGTCGGCGTCTGCAGGGGTGTGCAAGCAGCTGTAGAAGTCTGCCCAGGTCTGTAGATGTCTGCAGGGGTCTTCTACAAGGTCTGGAGGCTTTTCTGAGTTTGCAGAGGTGTGTGGGGGTCTGGAGACATCTGTAGGTACCCTTAGGGGTCTGGAGGGCTCTCTTGAAGTCTGTGGAGTTCTCTGGGTGTCTGTGGAGGTGGTTAGGGGTCTTTACAGGTGTCTGTGGTGCTGTAGGTGTCTCAAAAGGCTGTAAAGGTCTTGAAGTGCCTTGCAAAGGTCTCGAGGTGTCTGTAGGGGTCTGCAGGGTTCTCTGGAAGTCTGTAGAGGAGGTTGTGTTCCAGAGCATGCTTGTTGTTTAGGTTGCTGTGAAAAGTGCTGTAGCTTAGCTTAGGCTTCCCAGGAGGGAAAGAGGGGCTCTGGGCAGTAACAGGGGAGTCTCCTCGGAGTGCCCGAGCGGAGTGGGAGCTCAGCTTGCCCCTCCTTGTCCTGTAGGGACACAGTGAAGGCCCTGTTGTTGAGGGCCTGGGTGTGTGCATCCGTGGCAGCCTGTCCTGTTGTCAAGGTGGCATCTGAAGAGCCCTGTAGTCGGGGCCTGTGTGATGAGCCGTGGAGCCTTGTGTCCCTGTGTGTCGGCAGGAGCGGCCTGAGGTCCCGGGAAGCAGGTCCTAGGAGGCTGTTTTTGGGCAGCTGAGTGGAGCGCACGTTCCTGGGCCCTTAGAGGGTGGAGGTGGCTCCCTGGGCTCCTGAAGAGGTGTTGCTGTGCTGCAGGCAGGTGGGCCGTCCCGTAAGTTGGGCGCAGTCCGGAGCCCGTGGCTCCGTAGGCGTTTTTGGGAGTGCCGAGGCGAGAGCGGCCGCCCTGTAAGTGGGGCCGTGCGTCGCGGTGCCCGGCGGGAGGTTGGAGGGAACCCCCCTGTAATCAGGGTGGGTATGTCTGGCCCCAGGCTTTCAGAGGCATGGCGTCAGGTTTGTTTATCTCAGCGTGTACTCCTCGGCCCCAGGCTTAGTGTTGGTGGAGTCTCCCGCCATGACCCAGGTCTTTGGCTGCGAAAGCCCGCTGCCTGGCTCCTGAGTCTGCTTCCTGTAGCTGCGGGACCAGTTTGAGGTCTCCATGACCCCTTCTCAGACGCAGGTCTTGTGTAGCCCCAAACTGTTCCACGAACCCAGAATATTTGACAGAAGCTTTTCATGAAAATGGTTTGTAAAGATGGGAAGAGACCTCTCATTGAGGTAGTTGACTTCCAGTCCTTGGACTTGGCATTGAAGTTGAGACGTGGTCTTGAACTCTCTTCTTCTTGGAGTTTGGGAATGGTCAGACCCATGATCTTGATGATTTTTTGTTTCAAATTGAGGTGATTCGAAATGGCTATGACATAAAGCTAAAGCTCTGCTGTACCCTGAGGATACATAGTACCCGTGCTGCCCTTAGCATTAGTTGTATCCTTTTTATTGAGTACATCCATTGGTGAAATGACCACAGGAGATGTGGAGTTCTCATCTCACTGAAGATCTTAGAAAAGTTGTGTTTTGCTGCCCACCATGCGTGTCTCTGCTATGAATGTGCAAGCGGGAGGAGTGGCTGATACTTCTTGAAGCTGTGCTACTCTTCAGGCCCATTTTAGCAGGTTGGGGAGCTGCAGACAGGACACCTGAGGAAGGTCAGCAAAGGTAAGTGTGGAGTCCTGCATGTGGGGAGAAAGAAGTATTAGATGTTGTATCTTTCATCCCGCTGTGTTCTAAAATCTCTTAAGAACAAGTGCTGGCTTGGTAGAGTGCATCTATTTCGTCTATTATATATAAAGGCTTCTAGACTATAACCTCAAATAGAGCTGCATGAGGTTTTCTATATACACAACTCATATTTTGAAAACAGTGAATTTTCCATTGTGTGTGTTTGTAGCAGACATAATGAGATGGGTGAAGGAAGAGAATTATCCTTAAGGACATTGTTTAAGTATTGAAATGACAGCATGGTGATGATGGTAATGGGAAAGGCTCTTGGAAAGCACATGTTAAGAGGGGTGAAGGTTGTGGGGTGGTTAGGAATGTTCTTAGGAGACATTTGTATAGAGGCCAAAGAGAGGATGGTGCAGATGAAGAGAATGTTATCTAGAGTTGTAAGGAGCCCAGAAGAAGACAGGAGAACCAATTCTAAGCTGGCTAGGGAGATATTGTGTTACAGGTGCCAGCATTCTAGAGGTTGGTGACAAGCCTGCAAACCACATAGGGCCACTTAAAAAGGCAAGTGGAATCGACTAATACATAGCAAGCTCTCTTGGTAAGATTACACTGTGGGCATGCCTTTGGTTGGCTGTGCTACTGAGGTACCCTTCTGGAGGAGATTTGCCACAGACATCTAGGAAGTGGACCACACTTGAGCAGGGAATTAAGCTTCTGAGGGAGTTTGCTGTAAAGGAAATACTTTCTGGAGATGACGGTATGCAGAATCCTGATGAAATTCCTGTTGGAAAATGTCTTTGGAAGAAACTTCTTGACATTAGATGGAGGAGCAAGTTTAATAGTTTGGTAAACAGGTTTGTGTGAGAGAACAACGATGGAAGACTTCCTACAGTTGGTGAATTCCCTGACCAAATGAGGCAGTTAGAGGACATTTTGTCCCACACTTCTTTAGTGTCTGCTTTAAAAACTCAGGCTGCAGAAACGAAAGGTAGAATAAAAAAGATGGAGGAGGCCCTTAAAATCTTCATATCTAAGTTGGTGAAGGAAAAAGCATTTCATCTGGAGATGAATCCAGTACCAGTTGAACAGTTTACCTCAGGAGTGGAAACACAGTTGGACAATGTGTCATTCGGTCATCCACAATGCATTGGAGAAAGGTAAAGTCCCAGAACATCTGCAATTCATCAATGACAACATTGTGTGGGACCAAACTGCTGAGGAAGCCTTTGAGAAAGGTAACACAATAATTGACATTTGGTTGAAGGCAGGTTTTACCATAAAGAGGACAAAGTAAAAGGACCTGCCAGACAAATACAGGCAGGATGGTCACTGTCCCATTCCACAGGATGTGCTAAAGGAATTCTCCACCATGGCAGTTCCTGTGACTAAAGAAGACCCTTCCAGTTTCTTGGGTGCAGTGGGATTTTTGGAAACCTGGATTCAGTCAGATTGTTAAACCTCTGCAAGATGTGACTTGTGAAAGGAGCAATTTTGAGTAGGGACCTGAGCAGCAAGCAGCCTTTGATCAGATCAAGTGAGTAGTCCGTGCAGTGGGCTTGGGAGCAGTTCAGACTGGTCCAGACACGAAAAACATTCTGCATCCAAATGCAAGTGGCAGTGGCCCAACCTGGAGCCTTGTGGCAGAGAGCTCCAAATGAGACATGTGGTTGTGCACTTGGTTTCTGGAGTCATTGGTGCAGAGGTTCAGGAGTGAATGACATTCCAAAAGAGAAAGAAATACTAGCAGCTCCTGAAAGAGTAAAAGCACTTCTGAAGTAATTTGAACAGAGTCACAACTTTCAGCTTCTAGATTACCAGTTCTGAACTGGATGTTCAAAGGCAAAGGTTTCTCACCACATCATGCCACAGATGCACCCTGGTTTAAGTGGATAGCTTTGGTAAGCCTAGGAGCACAAATGGGTACTCTTGCATGACCTGGTCTGGTGGAAGTGTTCACTAATTGGCCAGAAGGTACAAACTGTCCCAAATCTCCAGTAGAGAGAGTAACCTGTGATGAGGAATTTTCTCCTTATGGTGATCTCTCTGATCAGGACAAGAACAATGCTTTGTTGACAGACGATTCCTGTCGTCTTGTCGGGAAGAAGCAAAGATGGAAGTCAGCAGTCTGGAGTCCCGGCAGGAGTGTTACAGAAGTGAGAGATGGAGAAGGTGAATCCAGTCAATTTGCTGAAGTAAAAGCTGTCCAGCTTGCTCTTGATGTGGCCGAATGTGAAAACTTGGCTATCCTTTACCTCTACGCTGACTCGTGGGTGGTAGCCAATACTCTATAGGGTTGTCTAAAAGACTGGAAAAAGAACTGGTGGCAGATGAATAAAAGTCTATTTGGTGTGCTGGTCTATGGGAGGAAATTGATGGTTGCCTTGAGAAAATGCCAGTGCAAGTGCAGCGCAGAAACACACACAGGCCTAAGAACAAAGCTACTCAGGAATGTAAACACAACCATGGGGCAGATCAAGCTGCTAGAGTTTCTCAAGTTGATACAAAGTATGATCTTGACCTCAATAGGAAACATGGAGGTGAGCTGTTCTGGGCTTGGTGGGCCCTTCATTCATTTGGACACCAAGGCCGAGATGCAACTTACTGGTGAGCATGTGACACGTCAATGGACTTCTCCATGGATCACAGGATATTAGGGGTTGGTAGGTAAATAGGGTGTGTGATACGGTAGAAGTAACCACTAGGTGTGTGGAATAGGCTGCATGCTGTTTTTTAATGAACGAATCACAAGATGCCAGAATGTACTAACTGCCACATGAACAGAACTCAAAGTGTCTAAGAGATACACAGTAAAGGTCTTGGGAATCTTGCGGCGTTTGCCACAGTCGAGGTTCTGTAAACAGAACGGGACCTGCACAATCAGGTTTGTTGCAAACAGTGGATGGTAATAAAATTCCTGTTGTGCGTGAAAAGAATCTGTTAGGAAAAGCTGTTTGGGAACTTTCTCCTTTGGGTGAAGAGAAACCTGTGCGAGGGGTGGTTTCCGCTGAAGGTCCTGGTCATCCATACCGGGTAATGCAGGAGAATGGTGAAATCCAGTGTATTCCAGGAAGAAATCTAACTTTAGATGAGAGACTTAAACCTCAGAGCGCATAATAGAAGCTGTAAGAACTTGTGTTTGAGGTACAATGCGGCATCAAAAAGACGAATCTTTGAGAGATCTACAGTACAAGGGCATGAAGCTATGTCACTTGGGAGTTCCTGTTTTCATGTCATCTGTGAAGAGACAAACCGTTTCCTGTCTTCTGGTCTTTTGAGTCGCCTACGTCTAAGATAGCTGGAATGAAGTATGAAGTGGTGTTGCAGAGGGGAAATGAATTGGTGGGAGATGATAGTCTACAAAAACATATAATTTATTAACTTTAATATTCTGAACTCTTGCCAACCCCAACCACTGAATTGTAATATTAATATTTGTTCTTACATGCTTATGGAAGACATTCTAGGAATATCAGCAAACAGAACTATTATTATCTAGCAAACATTCAAACTATAAACAGAGAGAGGAATTTCCCCACAGCCAAATGCCACTTGGGGTCAATCTGCTGCTTGCCCACTAGGTGGGCGGAAGCTCGTTCTGCTTTATGGCAGAAGGCAGTAGAGAATTACAGAGACATTTAAAGCATTTACTCACAAATTCCTATTAATCGTCAATCACCCTCCGGGGCTACGTCACAGCCTATACAAGTGTCCAATCTTCAGGGAGCTCTGCCCATGGACTTCAAGGCTGAGTTCCTCCTGGTTTCAGGGGAAAGGATGCAGACATGCAGACAATCTCTGACTTTGTTCTCATGTCTTCTTCTGACAGGACCTGAGGTGCAGGAGGATGTCATACAGTCTCAGCACGACGTCCCGCCGGCCATGCAGGCCGATCACGTGCAGACAGTCAAGGGTCTGCTCCTGGTAACTTGCGGCAGTGGAGTTTACCAGGCAGCAGTAAGGCAGCGGTCGTGCAATAGGGTGGACGGGAGACTGGGCTCCGTAGAGAAAGGCAGGCAATACAAGCAAATAGCAACAAGCAGTGAAGCAAAAGCAAGCAAGCAGGCAGGCACTTTGTTTACCTGTGTACCTCCTATTTATCACATGTGGGCTGAGAATAATGGCCCCTTGGCTGTCAGAATGACCAATGAGCTTGGCAGTTAACCAAAGCATACCATAATAGGCAAGGGCCACAGGCCTGGCCTCCTCCAAATATGGGGATAGCATGGGCCTTGCACCTAGTAAGCTGCAAGCTAGGCGCATGGGCTTACCCAAGCGCGTTACACAACTTGGGCCCTGGGCAGGCCAGACTTTATGGCGCCAGGTCTATTGTGGCCTTTTTGCATTTGTTTGTATCCATTTAATGCGTTTACCCCTGGTGCGGGCAGAAAAACACGTCCAGGCAAGACAGAACATGTATAAGCCTATTTTGGGCAACTGGAAACACAGACTTTACAAGGATGGATAAATATTTTTTTAGATTTGACAGATGACTGTATGTAAAACAGTGAATGATCTAGAGGAGTGATTTGTCATGGTTTGAGGCCAATTGCGATATTTTAATGAAGGAATGAGATGATTGGTTGTAAAAGGAAAATAATGATGAAGTCTGTCATTCATTGGTCTGCTTTCTGGGATAGAAAGAATGTCAACAATTTGTACCACTCTGGTCTGTGATGCTGGATCTAATAGCTTCCTCCTCATTCTGTTCTGGTGTCTGTTCTACTGATTGTGGCTATCAGGAAACAATGTTTCAGCCGCTCACAGTTACTTAAAACTTGCTGTAAGGGGCCACTAGGCTCTTTTGTGTGTGGCACACTGGGGTAACCTTACAGGGCCTCCTGTAATACTAGAGAATTCCTAAGACATCACTCTAAGTGCTCTGTGGGTATGGGCACACCAATATTGGTAGGCTCTTCTCCTGTTGCGTCTACAATTCTTTGTCTGCCCTTGCAGATCAACTCACCTATTGCTTCCATTTGAGTTTGAATGCTTGTTTTTGGTCGATTATAAGATTGCATTGTTTGTCAAGGGCACTGCTTGCCTGGGGATCCTTTCCCCCTTTTCCTTTTTACCATTGACAAACCACGGCAAAAGAGCGCGTGACACGGTTACGGACGAGCAGCAATAGCGATAGTTCAGCGAGTCGTCGGCTGACAGCACCGGCAGCAATCTTTTGAGCAAACTTCCGCAAGACAGACTCAAGGAGAAACCGTTATAGATTGACAGGCATCAGTACCACAGAAAAGTGGCAGAAGAGGAGCAATATCGGCATTAGCGATACCCACAGCGTTTCTAAGCCACTGAATGTTGCCCAGGAGCGTCTGCGCATCAGTAAGGATAGTTAACTTTACATCCAATTCAACCTTTGGTGGCTGAATAACTGAATCAGAATTTTTCTACTGTAGATAATTCCAAGGCGCCCTCTGCTCATCCTTCTCAGCTGCTACTGTTAAACCTTTCTCCCTCAGTTTTGCAGCGATGTGGTTTGTATCTTGATCAGTGAATTGTGTCCGTCTGCAGAACAGCATGTCATGCATATAGTGGTAAATGATGACCTCAGACCAGAGGATCAAATGGGTGCCAAAGCCCAAGCCACATATAGTTGGCATAAGGTGGGAGAGTTTTTTGTGCCTTGAGGCAGTACAACCCACTCATAACGCTGACTAGGTTCTGCTTTATTGACAGAAAGTGGGGTAAAAGCAAAGCTTTGTCAATCTTGGTTAGCCACTGCAGTCATGAAAAAGCAATCTTTCAAATCAATTATCACAATATGTCAATGGTGTGGTAACTTAGCAGGAGAGGAGAGACCAGGCTGTAGGGCTGCCATTGTCTGCATTTGGTCATTTATTTTTTGGCGGTCACGCAAAAGATGCCATCTTCTGGATTTCTTTGGGATTACAAAAATGGTAGTATTTCACGGGCTAATGGAAGGTCGAATGTGGCCACCAGCCAATTGTTCAGCTACCATATTTTTTTGCATATTGCAGCATTTCTTGCGTTATCGGCCACTGCTCAAGCCAAACAGGATTATCTGAGAGCCAAGTAAGTGGCAATATGGGTGGCTGCTCAGCAGTGGCTGTCACTAAAAAGAATGCTTGTCTGTGGTAAGGATAGCACCCGTCTGATCTAGTGCATCCTGTCTGATTAACGTCTGTAAACATCCTGGTAACGGCACGACGTACAAAAAGGTGACAGTATGAGGCTCTTTTCCCAATTGTATCACATAAGAATTCCTCTGCAGCTCTGTTTGTCTGTGAGGGATTTGGGGTTTTGTATTGCATCTCCTTTGTTTCTAATTGTAATACTTGTAAATATGTTGTGTATATGTGCTAGTAAATTTGGCTGTGCAATAAATACATCTACATCTCAGCAGTGGGAGCAAATTCCAAGTAAGGTAAGTTCCAAGAGAGGTAAGTACCTATCCCACCACAGAGGTTTAGGGGGTTGGGGTTAGGATTGGAGTGAGATTAGGGGCTTGGAGGTTAGGAGTTGGGAGTTAGTATTAAGGGTTAGGGGTTACAGTTAAGGGATTTGGCTTAGGGTTAGTCCATTAGAATTGTGGTTGGCATGAGGGTGAGGGGTCAGGGTTAGAGTTAGGTGAGGGTTGGGAGTTAGGGGTTGAGGTTAGGGGTGAGGGTTGGAGTTAGGCACTAGGGTTGAGGGGTTAGGGAGTGAGGGTAAAGTTAAGGGGCTGGGGATGGAGTTTTGAAGTTGGGAGTTATGGGCAGGGGGTTAGGTGTGAGGGTTAGTGTTAGTCAACCATTAGGTTTAGGGGGTTGGGGTTAGGCAGCTGTTAGGGTTAAGGAGTTAGGGTTATGAGGTTGTGGTTAGTCACCTGTTAGGGTTGGGTTCAGGGTTAAGGAGTTAGGCTTGGTGTTAGGGTTTTAGGTTAGGGAGTTAGGGTTGGGGTTAGGGTTAGTCACATCCGTTAGGGGTGGGGTTAGGGTCAGGGGATGATGGTGAGCGCATTAGGGTTGGGGTTAGGGTTGAGTTTAGGGATTGGGTTAGGGTGTACCTGTTAGGTTTAGGGGTAGGGTTAGTCCGTTAGGGTTGTGGTTAGGGGTTTGGGTTATTGGTAGGGGGTTAGGGTTAGAGGGTAGGGGTTAGGGTTTAAGGGTTAGGGTTAGGTTAGCGCATGCATTAGGGGTGAGGGTAGGGGTTAGGGTGAGCCGATGGGTTAGCATTGGGGGTTAGGGGTTAAGGGTTGGAGTGGGGTTGGTTTTAAGGGTTAGGGTGGGGGTTGGGGTGAGTGTTAAGGGTTTAGACATTAGGGTAGGGTTAAGAGTTTTGGGTTAGGGGTGAGGGTCGGGTGAGGGTGGGTGTCGGGGTACGGTGGCTGGCGAGAGGCGAGATTGGGGTACTGACGACTCGAGACAGCAGCTTCTAGGCATCTGTGCATCAGTACATCAGTACAACTTTATTAGGGTAGTGCAGTGTCTTATATAGTGCTCAGAGGAGGGGTTTCCAGCCAGCCTGGGGCTGGCAGAAGTGGACAGTACAGATTGGCCCCAAGTTATGTGTAAGGCAGAGATAGGTTACCTGTGGTAAACAACCTGTGAGTACCACCCAGGGGAGCTGGCCAGGGTCAGCCCCCCTTGGGGCTGCGTCTGCCCCGGGGGCCGGCAGATTCCACCCCCTGACAGCTGTGCGTGGGTTGCTCATGGTTGCCAGCTTAGGCCCCTGGGAATCAGTAAGACCCAAGGACACTTCTCATCACAGGGCCTGATGTTTACATTCCATACCTCGTTGCAGGAGAAAGCTTCCCACAGGTGG
>NW_026974654.1:0-36308 GCF_015220805.1 Pogoniulus pusillus
CCGGGGGGGGTCTCGGGGGTGGGAGGGGCTCTAGAGGCGGTCCTAGAGCTGGGGGGGGCCAGGGCTGGGCGGGGGTCCCGAGGGGGATCTGAGGAGACCTGGGGGAAGGTTTGGGGGTCCCACGGGCGGCCGCGGGGTGGGTTGTGGGGGGGAGGGGTGTCGTGGGGGGGTCGCGGGGGAGCTCCTGGGGGGGCCAATTTGGGGAGGGGTCGCAGGATATGTCCGCAGCAGCCTGGCCGCCAGCTGCGCCGGGGGCAGGTACCAGGGGTGCATGGTCAGGAACAGCCGCACCAGGTGGGGGTCCCGAACCTGCCCCTGCTCGTCTGGGGGGGGCGGGGGGGGCGTCACCCCCACTTCGGGACCCCCCCAAACCCTTCCCCCTCCCTGACCCCCAAATTCCCACTCCTAGACCCTAAATCCCTCCCATGCAAGACCCCCAAATCCTCTTCCCCAGGGACCCCCAAAATCCCCGCCCGGGACCCCCAAACGTCCCCCCCCGGGACCCCCAAACGCCCTCCTCAGGGACCCCCAAATCCCCCCCCCCGGACCCCCAAATTCCCCCCCCAGACCCTAAATCCCTCCCATGCAGGACACCCAAAACCTCACCCCCAGGACCCCCAGATCCCCCCCCAGGACCCCCCAAATTTGAGGCTCCTCCCAAAATTCTGACCCTGAGGACCCTCCCCCCACAATGCCCCCCCCAGAGACCCCTCCCCACAATGCCCCCCCCAAGCCCCCCCAGACCGAAGGCATCGACGCAGCCCTGCAGGAGCTCCTCCAGGCTGGGGCCCAGCGCCAGGTCCAGGCTGCAGCTCATGGCGGGGGGGGGACCCCAGCTGGGGGGAGACCCCAAAGTGGGGGAGGGGACCCCAAACTGGGAGGGGGAGACCCCCAAAGTGGGGGAGAGAGACCCCAAAGTGGGGAGGGAGACCCCAAACTGGGGGGGAGAGACCCCAAAGTGGGGGAGGGAGAACCCAAATTGGAAGGGGGAAACCCCAAACTGCGGGAGGGGACCCCAAAGTGGGGGGGGAGACCCCAAACTGGGGGGCAGAGACCCCAAAGTGGGAGGGGGAGACCCCAAACTGCGGGAGGGGGAGACCCCAAAGTGGGGGGGGAGACCAAACTGGGAGGGGGAGACCCCAGATTGGGGGTCCCAGTTTGGGGGTCCCAAAGGCATCCCCAGGGTCCCAATTTGGGGGTCCTGCGGGGGGGGTCCCGGGGGAGTTATTTTGGGGGTGCCTCCCCCTCCCCCCCGGGGTCCTGCTGGCCCTGATAAGGCTTCGCTTCCTGCCCCCCCCCGCCCCCCCCGGGGTTCCGGAGCCTTCCCAGGGACCAACTGGGACGGAGTGGGGTGGGGGGGGTTGGGCAGCTCATGGACCCCCCCCACAGTCGAGACTGGTGGGGGTGGTGCCCCCCCCCCATCTTCCATACAGGGGGTAATGGAGTGGGGGCACCCGGGGGGGGCAATGGGGGGCACTGGGCTGGGGGTAACTAGGGGGGACGCAGGGGGGGCGGTGGGCTGGGGGTACCCGGGGGAGGAACGGGGGGGGACTGGGATGGGGGTACCCGGGGGGGGCAATGGGGGGGCTGGGCTGGGGGTATCCGGGGGGGGCACTGAGGGGCACTGGGCTGGGGGCACCCGGGGGGGGCAATGGGGGGCACTGGGCTGGGGGTAACTAGGGGGGGCGCAGGGGGGGCGCTGGGCTGGGGGTAACTGGGGGGGGTCACAGGGGGGGGGCTGGGATGGGGGTACCCGGGGTGGGCAATGGGGGGGCCTGGGATGGGGGTAACTGGGGGGGTCACAGGGGGGGCGCTGGGCTGGGGGTACCGGGGGCGGGGGGCGGCACTGGTAGCACTGGGAGGGGTCCCTGGGGGGGGTCCACACCCCTCCCCCTATTCCCCCCACCGTACCCACCTGCTCCACAGCCGCGGCACGAAGACCCGAAGGGGGCGTGGCCTGCCGGGGCGTGGCCGGGGGAAATAGGAGGGGCTTGGAAGGGTGGGGCAGGGCGGGTGGGGGGGAAGTGGTTTTGTGGTTTACAACAGAAAGGCAGCGGCAGGGAACGCCCCGGGGGGGGCGGGGGGACCCCAAAATAACCCCCCCAGAGCCCCCCCAGCCCCCTCCCCCCCGAACTTCAGATGCCTTTCAAGGCCCCTCCCTGGCACCTAAGGACCCCCCCCCCGGAGCCCCCAAATCCACCCAAGACCCCCAAAACCCTCTGGGGACTGCAAATTTGCCCCCCCCATAAATCCTCCCCCCCAAAGGACTCCTCAGCCCCCCCCAAAAATTCCCCTCCATGAGACCCCCAACTCCCCCCCACGCTGGCCTCAAATTCTGCCCCTCCCCCCACAGACCCCCCCCGAACCATCTCAGGGACCCCCAAAGCCTCTGGAGGGAGCAGGGGAGGGGGGGAAGGGCGGGGGGGGGGCAGCACCAGGGGTTTGGGGTGGGGCACACAACAGAGCCTTTGGCATCGTCTGCCACAGGCAGCTCCTGGCACTGCCGGCACAGACGAGGCTGGAGCCTCTGCAGGTGGCACAGGAGGGCTCTGGGTGGCACAGGAGTCTCTGCAGGTGGCACAGGAGCCTCTGCAGGTGGCACAGGAGGGCTCTGCAGGTGGCACAGGAGCCTCTGCAGGTGGCACAGGAAGGCTCTGGGTGGCACAGGAGGGCTCTGGGTGGCACAGGAGCCTCTGCAGGTGGCACAGGAAGGCTCTGGGTGGCACAGGAGGGCTCTGGGTGGCACAGGAGGGGCTCTCAGTAGCAGAGAGCCCTTCCAGTGGGGCTCAGGGGGCACAGGTGGCACCATGGTGCAGGCACAGCAGGTGGGAGGTTGGAGTGGGCAGTGGCAGAGGGAGGGGTTGGGCAGATGGGCACAGGTCAGTGCCAGGAGCTGGAGCAGGGCCAAGTGCAGGGTTCTGCACTTTGGGCACAGCAGCCCCAGGCAGTGCCACAGGCTGGGCACAGGGTGGCAGAGAGGGCCCTGGGGGTGCTGGTTGGCAGCAGCTGAACAGGAGCCAGCAGTGTGCCCAGCCTGTGGCACTGACTGGGGCTGCTGTGCCAGGGCAGTCCTTGTGCCCCTGTGCCCAGTGCTGTGCCCAGGTCTGAGGTGCTGGAAGGTGCCCAGAGCAGGGCACCAAGGCTGGGGAGGGGGCACAGAGCCCTGTGAGGAGAGGCTGAGGGGGCTGGGGGGGTGCAGCCTGGCCCAAAATGACCCAAAGTGACCCAAAATGGACCCAAAGTGACCCAAAATGGACCCAAAGTGAACCCAAAGGACCCAAAATGAGCCCAAATCGAACCCAAAGTCACCCAAAATGGACCCAAAGTGACCCAAAGTGGACCCAAAGTGACCCAAAGTGGACCCAAATTGGACCCAAAGTGGACCCAAAGGTACCCAAAATGAGCCCAAATGACCCAAAATGAGCCCAAAGTGACCCAAAGTGGACCCAAAGGTACCCAAAATGAGCCCAAAGTGACCCAAAGTGGACCCAAAGTGATCCAAAATGAGCCCAAAGTGACCCAAAATGAGCCCAAAGTGACCCAAAATGAGCCCAAAGTGACCCAAAGTAACCCAAAGTGGACCCAAAGTGACCCAAAGTGACCCCAAAGTGACCCAAAGGGACCCCAAAGTGACCCAAAGTGACCCAAAGTAACCCAAAGTGGACCCAAAGTGACCCAAAGTGACCCCAAAGTGACCCAAAGTAACCCAAAGTGGACCCAAAGTGACCCAAAAGGACCCAAAGTGACCCAAAATGAGCCCAAAGTGACCCAAAATGAGCCAAAATGAGCCCAAAGTGACCCAAAGTAACCCAAAGTGGACCCAAAGTGACCCAAAATGAGCCCAAAGTGACCCCAAATGCGCCCAGAGGCCTCACTTCCGAAGCTCCCTCCCATCCCTGCCGCATCCCAGCCAATCACAAAGGCTTCTTTCCCGAAGTCCCGCCCTTCTGGGCGCGATCCCTGCCGCCAGCCAATCACAAACGTCGCTCCCTGGCGGCCTCTTCCGCCTGCCAACCAATCATAAAGACTCCTCACCGGAAGTCCTTTTTCCTCACAGGAAGTCGCTTTGACCTTACCAGAAGTCATTTTCCCTCACCGGAAGTTAGTATCACTCACCGGAAGTCCCAGTTACTTCCAGGAAGTCAATTTGCCCTCACCGGAAGTCCCTTTGACCTTACCGGAAGTCACGTTGACATCACAGGAAGTTCCTGTCCCTACCCGGAAATCCCAAGTCCTTACCGGAAGTCAGTTTGCCCTCACCGGAAGTCCCTGGTGCGCCACAGGAAGTCCCTTTGCCCTCACCCGGAAGTGACGTGAGGGCCGCGACCGGAAGCGGCGGCGGGCTCGCGCGCGGCCATGGGCTCCTCCAAGAAGCATCGGGACCGCGGCGGGGCCGAGGCGGCCGAGGAGGCTCCGGCGGCGGCGGGGAGCGGAGCCACCCCCGGAGCCGCCGCCGCGGGCAGGCCGCGGGAGCACCGCAAGCATCGGCACCGCGGCGGGGAGCGGCGAGGGAAGCGGAGCCGCTCCCGCGGCGAGAGAAGCGGCGGCGGCGGTGGCGGCTCCGGCGGCTCCGGCTCCGCTGCGTCCTCCTCCCGCCGCGGCGGCGCCTCCGAGGAGCCGGGAAGGAGCCATGGCAGGGGGAGCGGCGACGGCGAGAGGAAGGCGAAGAGGGAGAGGAAGGAGGAGAGAGAGGAGCCCGGTGAGGGGCGGGGGGGAGGGGAGCGTGACCGGGGCTGGGGTCCGGCAGCGCTGCGGTTCTGGGGGCAGGAGGAGGGGGTCGGGGCTGGGGGCCGCAGGGGTCCTTGGGTTGGGAGGGGGCCTGGGGGGCACCAGCGTGGGGCCAGGGAGGGTCTGGGGGAGGGGGGAACTGGAGGGCACCAGTGTGGGGCCGGGGAGGGTCTGGGGGAGGGGGGGACTGGGGAGCACAGTGTGGGTCCGGGGGGGTCTGGGGGAGGGGGGGACTGGGGGGCACCAGTGTGGGTCCGGAGGGGTCTGGGGGAGGGGGGGACTGGGGGGCACCAGTGTGGGTCCGGGGGGGTCTGGGGGAGGGGGGAACTGGAGGGCACAACGTGGGGCTGGGGAGGGCACCAATGACTCTCATTAGCAGCTACTGACACTAATTGGGCATTGATCAGCCTCAGCAGCAATTAGTGATCCTCCTTAGTGTCTCTCGCTGGGGTCCAGTGGCACCCCTAAGGCATTAATGGTTCTTATTGGCTGCTCATTAGGTGCCAATAACTCTCATTAGCAGTTAGTGACGTTCATTAATAACCCCTAAGGCATTAATGGTTCTTATTGGCTGCTCATTAGGTGCTAATAACTCTCATTAGCAGTTAGTGACGTTCATTAATAACCCCTAAGGCATTAATGACTCATTAGCTGCTCATTAGGTGTTAATAACTCTCATTAATAATCAGTGACTCTCATTACACATTGATGATCCTCATTAGCATTTAGTGGCTATCATTAGCAATTAGTGATCTCCGTTAATGGTTTTAATTGGGCATTAATGAGTCTTGTGAGCAATTAGTGACTCTCATTAGCAGTTGATGATTCTCATTAGCAATTAGTGACCCTTAGCAGTTGGTGCTCCTCATTAGTGACTGATTGCTCTCACTGGGAGTTAATGATCTGTGTTTGCAATTAGCAATCTTCATTAATACTTAATTGTTCCCATTAATGAGCATTGATTCTCAGTTAGCAATTAATGACTCCCCAGGTGTTAATGATCCTCTTTATGCATTCACAAACCTCATTAGCACTTAATGATTATTATTAGACACTAATGAGCCTCGTTAGCATTTAATGACTGAGCATTAATAAATGTCATTTACATTCAGTGACTCATTAGACATTAATGAGCCTCATGAACATCTAATGACTGTTATTGGGCATCTGTGAGCCTCATTAGCATTTAATGATTAAGCATTAATGAACTTCATTAGCATTTATTCACTCAGGCATTAATGAACTTCGTTAGCATTTAATAGCTCTTAACAAGCATTAATGATCTGCAGCAGCAATTAATGGTTCTTATTGTCAGTAAATGATTCTCATTAGCATTTAATGACTGTTATTGGATATTAATGAGCCTTGTTAGCATTTAATGGTTAAGCTTTAATAAATGTCATTAACATTCAGTGACTCATTAGACATTAATGAGTCTCATGACCATTTAATGACTGTTATTGAGCATCTATGAGCCTCATTAGCACTTAGTGTCTCTCATTAGCCATTAATGACTCATTAATCATTAATGGTTCCTGGCAGCTGTCAATGGCTCTCAGTGTCCTTCCTCTGCAGCTGCTAATTGCCTCTGGTCGTTAATTGTCTCTCCTTAGCTGCCCCCCCCAAGGCCTCTGGGGCTGAGTCCTCCCTCAGCGTGGAGGAGACCAAGTAAGGACCCTCCTGGGCGCCCACCCCTGGGTGCCCCTCCCTGGGTTTCCCTTACCCATTCTGGTTGCCCTTCAACCCACCCCTGGGTGCCCCTCCCTGGGTGCCCCTTACCCACCCCATGATTCCCTTCAACCCCTATTGGCTGCCCCTGCCTGGATGCCCCTCCCCATCCCTGGCACCCTTTTGCCCTTCTCCTCCCCCTGCAGCAAGCTGAGGGCCAAGCTGGGCCTGAAGCCTTTGGAGACTTCCAGTGCCAAGAAAGGTGAGGATGGGCACAGGGCACTGGGTGGCACTGGAGGGTGCTGGGCAGAGGCAGCTGAGGCTGTGCCCACCCTCCCCCCCAGAGGCTGGCACCAAGGAGGACCCAGTGGCAGCTGAGATCATCAACCCCCTGCTGCTGCGCCAGCGCCAGGAGCTGAGGGAGAAGCTGGCAGCTGCCAAGGAGAAGAGAATCCTCAACCAGAAGCTGGGGTGGGTGCCAGGCGAGGCTTGGGCACCCCCTGTGGTGAGGGGGGGGAGGGAGGGTGAGTGGGCACAGGGAGCCCTTCTTTGGTGCCAGGATGCTGCCTTCATGCCACTGCCAGGTGCCCCCTTGGTGCTCAGTTGGTGCCCCCCTGTCTGCCTAAGTGCCCCTTTGGATGCCCCCACTAATGCCATTTTGTTTGCCCCCTTCAGTGCCCCCCTCCCCGTTTGCTCAAGTGCCCCCTCTGGTGCCCTCCTCAGTGTCCTGCCTGTTTGCCCACCTCCATGTGCCCCCTTGTGTGCCCTCTCCAAATGCCCTTTTTAGTGCCCCCCAAATGCCCTTTGGTGCCCCAAATGCCCTTTCATGCCTCCAAGTGCCCTTTCATGCCCCCCAGTGCCCTTCCATGCCCTCCAAATGCCCTTCTCAAGCCCCCCACTGCCCTTCTATACCTCCCAATGCCCTTTCCTGTGCCCTAAATGCCCTTTTCATGCCCCTGAGCACCCTCTGGTGTCCCTGAGATGCCCTCTCTGATGCCCCCCTGTGCCCCCTGTGTGCCCCCAGCAAGGTGAGGGCGCTGGGGGCAGAGGAACCCTGGCTGGAGGATGCCGCAGCCTGGATCCAGCGCAGCAGGAAGCTGCAGCAGGAGAAGGAGATGGCAGAGAAGAGGGTCAGGAGTGCCCCCCGGGTGCCACCCCCTGCCTGGGTCCCAGCCCCACCCCAGGGTTGCCACCCCCTGCCCGGCTCCCAGCCTCCTCCCCTGGAGGTGCCACCCCCTGCCCGGCTCCCAGCCTCCTCCCCTGGAGGTGCCACCCCCTGCCCGGGTCCCAGCCCCACCCCAGGGTTGCCACCCCCTGCCCGGGTCCCAGCCCCACCCCAGGGTTGCCACCCCCTGCCCGGGTCCCAGCCTCCTCCCCTGGAGGTGCCACCCCCTGCCCGGCTCCCAGCCCCACCCCCTGGAGGTGCCACCCCCTGCCCGGGTCCCAGCCCCACCCCCGGGGTTGCCCCCCCCCCCGCCCAGGTTCTCCCTCCTGGAGATGCCAGCCCCTGCCTGGGTTCCCCCAACCCTGGGGTGCCAACTTCCCCCCGCACTGGCCTCTGGTGGCCCTCAGTTGACCTTCCTTGCCCCCAGGCCAACCTTTGGTGCCCCACAGCTGCCCCCTGGTGGCCTCCCACAGCTGCCCCCTGGTGGCCTCCCACAGCTGCCCCCTGGTGGCTTTTCCCCCCCCTGCAGGCCAAGCTGCTGGAGGAGATGGAGCAGGAGTTTGGGGTCAGCACCTTGGTGGAGGAGGAGTTCCTGAGGAGGAAGAAGGTCTCTTGGGGGGGCCTTGGGGGGACCTTGGGGCCAGCTGAGGCTGGAGCTGAGCTCCTCCTGCCCCCCCCCAGGAGCTGTACAGCTGCAGGGACCTGCAGGGGCTGAGAGTGGAGCACAGCCTGGAGACCTTCCGCGAGGGGGAGACCTTGGAGCTGACCCTTAAGGACAGGGGTGAGAGGGGACAGCCCCTCCCTCTGCCCCCCCCCGCCCCCACCCCTCCCTCTGCCCGCCCCCACCGCCCCTCCCTCTGGCTCCCCTCTCTGCCTCACCCCCCTCCTCCTCCCCCCCTCCCCGCTCCCTCTGCCACCGCCCCCCTTCTCCCCTCCCTGCCTCTCCCTCCCTGCCTCTCCCCACCTCCCCCCCCGGCTGCCCCCAGCGCTGTCTCTGTGCCAGGGGTGCTGGAGGCAGGGGAGGATGTGCTGCAGAACCTGGCACTGGTGGCACAGGAGCAGGCCCAGGAGGGGCTGCAGCTGCGCCAGGGGCAGCCTCACTACGACCCCTACCCCGAGCAGGACCCTGCCAGTGCCACCCAGGTCTGGGCCCACCCCGGGTGGGGAGGCAGAGTCTGGGCTGGCATCTAAAGGGGGCAGGGAGGGGTCACAGAGCCTGGGGTGGCATCTAAAGGGAACAGGGAGGGGCCATGGGCCCTGGGTGGCATCGGAGGGGGCAGGGAGGGGCCCTGGGGGGCATGGGAGGGGCAGGGAGGGGCCCTGGGTGGCATCAGAGGGGCCAGGGAGGGGCTATGGGGGGCATGGGAGGAGCCATGGGGGGCATCAGAGGGGCCAGAGAGGGGCCATGGGGGCATGGGGGGGCAGGGAGGGGCCCTGGCGGGCATGGGAGGGCAGGGAGGGGCCATGGGGGGCATCAGAGGCTGCTTTGGCCCCAAGGTGCTGATCTGGGGGTCCCCAGGGGCCTTTCTGGGGGGTCGAAGCTTTTGGCTGCCCAGGATGGAGCCTTGGGGCCCTGGGGGCTGACTGCTGCCCCCTGCCCCTTCCTAGCCCCCCCAGCCCAAGGTCCTGCTCCCCAAGTACTCAGACCCCCCCCAGCGACCTTCCTTCCGCCTGGGCCCCGGCGGGGGGGCACCGCTGGGGGGAGGCCCTGGGGAGGGTCCCCAAGCTGGAGACCCCCCAGGGCCTGCCCCCCAGAGCCTGCAGCTGCCCCCCCTGCGCCTGGCACCTGAGTACCTGACCCCGGAGGAGATGGTGAGGAGGGGGTGGGCAGTGGGAGGGGCTGGGAGGGGACTGGGAGGGGCGGGGGGGAGGGGCTGGGAGGGGAGTGGGAAGGGGGGGAGGGGCTGGGAGCTTGCTTGCCGTTTAGGGTCCTGGGGGGGTCTTAAGGCTTTTGGGGACCCCTCCCCCCTCCCATCGTCCTCCGTCCCAGGTGACCTTCCGGAAGCCTCGGCGCAAGGTGAGGAGGCTGAGGAGGAAGGCTCTGAAGGCAGACGACCTCCTGCCCCTGGCCCCTGGCGACACCCAGGGGGACTTTGGCTCCAGGTGTGTACTGGGAGGGGTCCTAAGGGGCACCTGTGGGTGCTGGGGGGGCTCTTAGAGTGCTGAGTGTGGACCTGAGGGTGCTCGGAGGGGAAGTATGGGGGAGAGGGGTGGGGTTAGGGTACTAAGAGAGTCCTAAAGGGCACCCATGGGTGCTGGGGTGGGTGCCTTAGGGTGCTGGGCGTGGTCCTAAGGGTGCTGGGAGGGGATATATGGGGGGGATGGGCAGGGTTAGGGTGCTGGGAGAGCCCTAAGAGGCACCCATGGGTGCTGGGAGGGGATATATGGGGGGGTGGGCAGGGATAGGGTGCTGGGAGGGCCCTAAGGGGCACTCCTGGGTGCTGGGAGGGGAGGTATGTGGGGCAGGGGAGGGGTTTTGGGTTCTGGGAGGGCCCTAAGGGGCACCCCTGGGTGCTCTGGCTGCAGCCAGCTCCCTCTGTCCCCTTCCCCCCCAGGGCCCGTGGGCGTGGCCGTCGGGAGCAGGAGGAGGAGGAGGAGGAGGCCGAGGGCAGTGCAGGGGCTGGGGACCCTCCAGCTCCCTCCAGCCCCAGCCAGGGACCCCCTCCCCAGCTCCCCTCTGATGACCCCCGGGTGGAGAACATGGACATCAGCAGCGAGGGTGGGTGGGGAGGGGCACCCAGGGGTGCTGGGGTGGTTCTCAGGGGGTGGGGAGGGTCCTAAGGGGCACCCATAGGTGCTGGGGAGGGTCCTATGGGAGTGAGGAGGGTCCTAAGGGGCACCCAAGGGTGCTGGGGAAGGTACTAAGGGGGTGGGGAGGGTCCTAAGGGGCACCCATAGGTGCTGAGTAGGGTCCTAAGGGGCACCCATGGGTGCTGGGGTGGGGAGTGAACTGAGGGGGTGAGGAGGGTCCTGAGAGGCACCCATGGGGGGTGCTGGGGAGGGTCCTAAGGGGCTGGGGGGTGCCCTGAAGGGGTGGGGAAGGTCCTGAGGGGGAGTGGTGGTGAACTGAGGGGGTGGGAGGGTCCTCAGCAGCACCTATGGGTGCTGGGGGTGGATTGTGAGTGTCTCTTTAACCCTTCCCTGGGGGGGTTGTGCATTGCGGGGGATCCCTTTGGGCCCTCCCTGCCCCCCTCTCCGCCCACGGGTGCCTCCCCCCCCAGACGAGGCAGCGGCGCCAGGGTCGCCCCCGGGGGGGCTGGAGGAGGAGGAGGAGCTGCAGGAGCTGCAGCTGCAGCTGCAGAGGAGTCGCCGCCTACGGCAGCTGCAGGCACTGCGGGAGCAGGGCGGGGGGCAGAAGGTACGGGGTCGGGGGGAGAGGGGGAGAGGAGGAGGAGGAGAGGGGATCTGGGAGGGACGATGAGGAGCAGAGGGGGTTGGGGGAGAGGGAGGGAGTGGGATAGGGAGAGGGGGATGGAGGGGATGGGAAGGAGGTGGAGGGGAGGGGGTTGGGGGAGAGGAGATGAAGGGGAGAGAGTGGGAGAGGAGGATGAGGGGAGGGGGGCAGGGAGAGATGAAGAGGAGGATGGAGGGAGGAGGGGGGGAGGAGGAGATGGGGAGATGAAAGGGAGGGGATGGGGGGAGGGGGCAGATGGGGTGGAGTGACATGCAAAGGGGGGACAGAAGGAGATGGGGAGGGGGAGCAGAGGGAATGGGGGGACCCCTCCCCTCCTACCCTCTCAAGCTCCTCCTGGGGCTGATTTTCACCTCAGTGTCCCCCACCCCTGGGTGCTCCCCGCCCTTTAACCCTGCCCCCCCTCCTCCCCACTCTGCAGCCCCCTGCCCAGGTGCTGGAGCTATTGAGGGGCTCCGGGGGGGGCCCTGGGCCGGACCCCCGGGGAGGCTCCATCGTCTTCAATGCCACCTCCGAGTTCTGCAGGACCCTGGGGGAGATCCCAACCTATGGCCTGGCGGGGAACAGGGAGGAGCAGGAGGAGCTGATGGTGAGGGGGGGTGCACGAGGAGGAGGTGGTGGAAGGGGGAGGGGGGATTAGGTGGGACAGGGGAGAGGTGGGAGGGGCATGGGGGTTTAGAGGGGCTGCATGGGGGGGGACTGAGGGGGATGATATGAAGGGGCTGGAGGTGAGTATCAGGCTCTAGGAGGTGCTAGAAAGCTCCTGCAGTGCCCTGAGGGTGCTGAAGAGCCTCTGCAGCTCCCTGTGGGCTCAGCAGAGGGCACCAGAGAGCTGCTGCAGCTCCCTATGGGATCAGCAGAGGGCGCCAGGGAGCTGCTGCAGCTCCCTATGGGATCAGCAGAGGGCGCCAGGGAGCTGCTGCAGCTCCCTATGGGATCAGCAGAGGGCGCCAGGGAGCTGCTGCAGCTCCCTATGGGCTCAGCAGAGGGCGCGAGGGAGCTGCTGCAGCTCCCTATGGGATCAGCAGACGGCGCCAGAGAGCCCCAGCCGGGCCCAGCCCTGACCTGTGTCTCTCCTCTTGCCCCTCCCCAGGCTCTGGAGCGTTCAGGACCCTCTCCCCCCCCGGGGGAGGCCCCAGAGTCGGAGGGGGAGGAGAACGTTGGCTGGAGCAGTGTGAACCTGGCTGAGGAGAGGCAGCACCAGAACGTGGGCACCAGCCCTGACCCCCACCCCTCCTGCCCTGCGACCCCTAATCCCCCCAAAAAATCGCCCCAAAAAGCCTCCCCGAGGTCCACTCAGACCCCCCCAATAGATCCCAACCCCCCTCAGCTAGACCCTCCCCAATGAGACTTTAACCCCCCCAATGAGACCCCAACCCCCCTAAAATAGACCCTCCCCAGCCCCCTCAAATAGATCCCTCCAAACAGACCCCGACCTCCCCCCCAGCAGACCCCAACACGCCCAAAATAGGCCCTCCCAAGCCCCCCTGAACTGACCCCTGCCATGCAGCCCCCAACCCCCCCAGACCTAAAAGACCCCCCTCGATCAGCCCCCAGCCCCAACCAATGTCTCTGCCACCCATAGGCATCCCCCAGTCCCCACCCATGTCTCTGCCCCACCCCAGGCAGCCCCCAATTCCGCCCCCCCCCCAGTGTCTGCCCCCTAGGTAGACCCCCCCCCCCAGCGACTCCCAACCCCCCCCTGTGTCTCTGCCCCCAGCCCTCAGCCTCCTCCACCACCATCCTGGACGAGGAGCCCATCGTGAACAGAGGCCTGGCAGCTGCCCTGCTGCTCTGCCAGAACAAGGGTGGGCAGGGGGCTCTGGGGGGGCTGGGGGCGTCTGTGGGGGTCTGAGGGCACTGTGCTGGGGGCTGGGGGCTCTGGAATAGGGTCTGGGGGCTGTATGAGGAGGTTTGAGGGTCCCTAAATGGGTCAGGGGTCCCTATGGGAGTGTTTGGGGCCCTATAGGGGAGGCTTAAGGCACTCAAATGGGTCTCGGCTCCTCATGGGGTCCCTATGTGGGTCTGGGGTCCCCATAGGGTCTCTTATATGGGTCTGGGGTCTCTTTCAGGTCCTCTCAGGATCTCTATGGGCCTGGGGTCCTTTTAAGACTCCCTTAGTGTGCATATGGGTCTGGGGTCCCCGTAGGGTCTCAGTATGGGTCTGGGTCCCCATGGAGTCTCAGTGTGGGTCTGGGGTCTTCATAGAGTTCTTATATAGGTGTGGGGTCCCCATGGGGTCTCATTGGGGTCTGGGGTCCCCAGGGCTTCTGGAGACAACCCTGCAGAAGGTTGCCAGAGTGAAGGCTCCCAACAAGAGCCTGCCCACAGCTGTGTACTGCATCGAGGACAAGATGTGAGCCTGGCACCTCCCTGGCACCTCTCCTGGCACTGCCTAGCACTTCCCCTGGCCCCTCCCATACCCCCAGATGCAACCAATTCTCCTCTAGATGCCTCCCCCCCCCGCCCTGCAGATGCCCCTGGGCCCCCCTAGCTGCCACCACTCCCCCCCACCCCTGAGCTCCCCTGCCCACACGGGTGCCCTTGGTTCCCTTGGTGATGCTCTTGGTGCCCATTGATGCCCTTTCTGATGCCCTTGGTGGTGCTTGTGGTGCCCACGCTGGTGCCCGTGCCCACGCTGGTGCCCTGATGCCCACGCTGGTGCCCGTGCTGGAGCCCAGGCTGGTGCCCTGGTGCCCGCCCTGACGCCGGTGCCCCGCGGTGCCGCGGCAGGGCGCTGGAGGACAAGTACAGCCGGCGGGAGGAGTTCCGAGGCTTCACGCAGGAGTTCCGGGAGAAGGAGGGGTACAGGCCCGAGGTGAAGATCGAGTACGTGGATGAGACGGGCAGGAGGCTCACGCCCAAGGAGGTGCCAGCCTGGGGCAGGGGCTGGGAGGGCGCTGGGCAGGCTGCGAGGGTCGCTGGGGTGCACTGGGAGGGCTCCTGGGGGGTTCCAGCTTGCCAAGGAGGTGCCAACCCCCACCTGGTGCTGTGGCCCCCCGTGCCCGCCCCGTGCCCACCCTGTGCTGACTGTGGTGCCCCCCCCGTGCCAGGCCTTCCGGCAGCTCTCTCACCGCTTCCACGGGAAGGGCTCAGGGAAGATGAAGACTGAGAGGAGGATGAAGAAGTTGGACGAGGAGGCGGTGAGGGGGAGGAGGGGCTGGGGGGGGGCATCTTGGGGGCATCTTGAGGGGCTTCAGGGGTGTTTCAGGGTGGCTGGAGGGGGTGTGGGGGGGACTGGAGGGGTCTCAGGAGGGGTTTGGGGAGGGTCTGGGGGGGCAGAAGGAGTTTGGGGGGGGGGGTTGAGAGGGGCTGGGAAGGGCCTGGGGGAGGTCAGGAGGGGGTTTGGGAGCATCTTGAGTCCCTTCAGGAGCACTTTGGCCCCCCCGGGGGTAGGCTGTGGAGGGGTCCCTGTGTGGCTGTGTCCCGGGGGGGGCTGTGGGGGGGTCTCGGGGGGGCGGTGCTGATGCCAGCTGTGCCCCCAGCTGCTGAAGAAGATGAGCTCCAGCGACACCCCCCTGGGCACTGTGGCGCTGCTGCAGGAGAAGCAGAAGGCTCAGAAGACTCCGTTCATAGTCCTGAGCGGCAGCGGCAAGAGCATGAACGCGTGAGGGGGCGGGGCAGTGGGCGGGGCTGCAGGCAGTGGGGGGGGAGAGTGGGAGGGGACTGGGAGAAAGTGGGAGGGGACTGGAGGGAGTGGGAGGGGTCTCAGGGGGCAGTGGGAGGGACTGGGAAAAAGGGGGAGGGACTGGGGGAGTGGGTGGGCACTAAGAGATGGGGAGGGGACTGAGAGGGGAGTGGGAGTGGTCTGGGGGCCAAGGGGAGGGGGACTGAGAGGGAGTGGGCAGGGACTGGGGAATGGGAGGGAGTGGGCGGGGTCTGGGGGGCAGTGGGAGGGGACTGGGAGGGAGTGGGTGGGGACTAAGAGACTGGGAGGGGACTGAGAGGGGAGTAGGAGGAGTCTGGGGTCGCTGCTGCAGAGGAGCTCCTGGCCCGGGGCAGGCTGCGTGGGTCACTGGGAGCGCTGGGAGGGCTCCTGGGGCATGCTGGGAGCTGACCGCTGCCCCCTCCCCCCCCCCCAGGAACACCATCACCAAGTGAGGACTCGAGCGACCCCCCCCAGGCTCTGCCCCCTGCCCCTCCCCCCTGCTCCTGTCCCCTTTGTCACCCCCCGGAGTTCAATAAAGGTCCCCTGGACCCTCCCACCGCGTGCCCAGCGTGGGGGGGGGAGCGGAACAGCGAAATGGCGCGGGGGGGGGGGGGGGGAGGGGGGGGAAGGGAAGCGCCGGGGGGCGCAGCAGGAGGGCGGCGGCCTGAGGGCACCGCTCCCTGCGTGGCAGTGCCGTGCGTGGGCCCACAGCGATGGTGGCCGCGGGGCGGAGGGGGGGGGAGGAGGGACAGGAGTGCGCCAAGATGGCGCCTGGGAGCCGTCCTCGTGCGCTTTGATCCTCCCCTGATTGGCGCTGCGGAGGGAGCGGGGTGGGGGCGGGGGCGTGGCTGGGGGCGTGGAGAGGCGGAGCCTGTGGGGGAGGGGCAGGAGGGCGCCAAGATGGCGCCTGCGAGCCGTCCTCGTGCGCTTTGATCCTCCCCTGATTGGTGCCGCGGGGTCGCCGGAGGGGGCGGGGTTAGGGGCGTGGCGAAGCAGGAGGGGGCGTGTCTGGGGGCGTATCCGGGGGTTATAAAAGGCTCCGCCCCACGGCCCCGCGCGCTGCAGAGGCCCTGAGGCGGCGGCGCGAAGGTGACTGGGGGGGGGGGGTGGGGGGCCCAAAGGTTTTGACCCCTAAAGGGGGGGCAAAGGTTTGAGGGATCCCTCGGGGGGGGCCTCAGGAGGCCTGAGGAGGGTCCTGAGAGTCAATTTGGGTGGGTTCGGGGGGGGAGGGGCTGGGGGGGTGTCCGGGACGGGGGTTTGGGAGAGGGGGTCCGAGGGGGCTGCCTGGGGGGGGGCCTGAGGAGGGGTTCATGAGGAGACCTTTTTGGGGGGGGTCTGAGGATCCTTCCGAGGGGGGGCGAGGGGAAGGGAGTCCGAGGGGTCTTGGACCTGTATGAGGGGATTTGGGGGGCTCCTGGACCCCCACGAGGAGATTTTGAGGGGCCCTAGGGGGGGTCCTTTGAGCCTCTCTCAACGCTTTTGGGGTGCCCTGGGGGGGGTCTTGAGCTCTTCTTAGGAACATTGAAGTGTAGGGGGGGGCAAAGGGGAGGAGCTCGGAGGGTCCCCACGAAATTGAGGGGTACTGGGGGGGTCGGACGCTCCTCAGGAAGAAGTTTTGGGGGTCCCCTCCTTTACTTTTGGGATCCCCTCCGACCCCCTGAATTTTCGCTCCCTAATCCCTTTGAGCGTCTGAGGTCTCCCCTCAGTTTTGAGCCCCCCCCCGCCCTGAACCCCTCCATTTTGGGGTCACTCTCACCTCTTATCCCCCCTCAACTTTTGGGGTACCCCTTCCTGACCCCCCAATTTTGCCCCCCCTTTAAGCCCTTTGACTTCTTAGGCTTCCCCCATCCTGAAGCCCCTAATTTTGCCCCCCCCTTTCACCTTCTGGGTCCCCCCTCCAATTTTGGGCACCCCTAAACCCCTCTGATTTTGGGGTTCCCTCATCCCTGGACCCTCTCATTTTGGGGTCCCCCTTCGAGCTTTTGGAGTCACTCCACTCTGAACCTCTCAACTTTTGGGGTACCCCTTCCTGACCCCCCAATTTTGCCCCCCCTTTAAGCCCTTTGACTTTTTAGGCTTCCCCCATCCTGAAGCCCCTAATTTTGCCCCCCCCTTTCACCTTCTGGGTCCCCCCTCCAATTTTGGGCACCCCTAAACCCCTCTGATTTTGGGGTTCCCTCATCCCTGGACCCTCTCATTTTGGGGTCCCCCTTCGAGCTTTTGGAGTCACTCCACTCTGAACCTCTCAATTTCAGGGGCCCCCACCCTTGGACCCCCTCATTTTTGACCCTCCCTTTGAGCTCCTGGGGTCCCCCCCCCCGGGCTGTGCCCCCTCCTCTAACCCCATCCCCTCCCTCCGTCTCTTGCAGCTCTCCATGGACCCCCCCAGCTGCCCTACCCCTGCTGTGGAACTTTCCTCCCTGGAAGGCACCAAAGCCCCCCTGGAGCCCTCAGGGGACCCTCCCGAGGCCCCCCCGAGCCCCCTCCCTGTCCCTGCCCCCCCCGAAGAGCCTCTGGTGGGGGGGGGGGGGCGATGGGGGAGCGGCCAAGAACGGCTTGGTCCTGAAGATGCCTCCCGAGGAAGAGGAGGAGGAGGAAGAGGATGAGGAAGGAGGCCCCAAGGAAGCCAAACGCGTCCTCGGGGGGGGGGCCCGAGGAGGATTTGGGGGGCTCCGGGGGGGGCGGCAGCCCCCCCAAGTTCACAGGGCTGGGCAAGGAGGAGCTGCTGCGGGCGGCCGCGGCCCCGCCCTGGAGGAAGGCTCGGACCTGCCTCCTCCTCCTCTTCTGGCTGGGCTGGGTGGGCATGCTGGGGGCCGCCGCTGCCATCGTGGCCAAGGCCCCCTCCTGCCGGCCCCTCCCCCCCCAGCACTGGTGGCAGCAGGGGGCGCTCTACAGGGCACCCCCAAAGCAGTTCGGGGGGGACCTGAAAGGTAAGGAGGCGAGGGGGAGGGAAAGGGGCAGGGGGAGAGGGAAAGGAAGGGGGAGGTGGGGGAGAAGGGAGGGGAGGGAAGGGTGGGGGAGAAGGAGAGGGAGGGAGGGGAAGGAGGAGGAGAGGAAGGAAAGGAAACAGGAGGAAGAGGAGAGGGAGGGAGAGGGGGAAAAGGGAAGGGAGAGAAGAAGGAGAAAGGGAAGGGAGGAAAAGGGGTGGGGGTGAAGAGGAGAGGAGAGAGGGAGGGGAAGGGGAGGGGAAGAAGCGGAGAGGGAGGGGAGAAAGGGGAGAGGGAAAGAGAAAAAGGAGAAGGGAAAGGAAATAGCTTAGAAGGAAAGAGGGAAAGGAAGGGAGGAGGGGAGAAGCAAAAAGGAGAGGGAAAGAGGAGAGGGAAAGGAGAGGAAAAAGAGGACGAAGGAGGAAAAGGGAGGAGGAAGGGGAGGAGGAAGAGCAAAGGTAGAGAGGGTAGGAAGGAAAGGAAGGAGTGAGGGGAAAGGAAGTGGGACAGGGAAAAGAGAGGAGGGAAGGGAGAGGGAGAAGAGGGGAAGGGAGGAGGAAAAGGAAGGAAGAGAGGAAGGGGAGGGTGGAAGGGGAAGGGGAAAGGAGCAGGAAGGGAGGGGGGAAATGGGGGAGGGGCAAGAAAGGGGAGAGGAGAAAAGAGGAAATGGGGGGAAAGGGGAGGGAGATTTTGGGGTTCCCAAGGTGGGGGGGTTAGGTGCTGGGGGGGATTTGGGGGTCCCTGGGGGTGTTTGTTTGGGGGTCCCTGGGGGGGATTTGAGCGTCCCTGGGGAGGCAATTGGGGGTCCCTGGAGGTGTTTGTTTGGGGAGTCCCTGGGTCGGGGCCTGGGGGGCACTTGGGGGTCCCTGGGGGTGTTCGTTGGGGTCTCACTGCCCCTCCTCCCCCCCAGGGGTCGCAGCCCGCCTGGAGCACGTGGCCAGCCTGGGGGCTCGAGGCCTGATCCTGGGCCCCCTGCACCCCCAGAACGCCTCTGGGGGGGGGGAGGGCTCCAGGCTGCCCCCCCTGGAGCAGCTGGAGCCAAGCTTGGGGTCCCTGCAGGACTTCGGGGAGCTGCTGCAGGCTGCCAAGAGGAAAGGTGGGGGGCGGGAGGGGGGGAGGGAGAAAGGGGGTCGGGGGGGGAGTGTCAAAGGGGGTCTGAGGGGTCCAATAGAGTCGGGAGGGGGGGAAGGGTTAAATGGGGTCGGGGGGAGGGCAGCCCAAAATTTGGGTCTGAGGCGTCTAAATTTGCCCCACCCCCCCAGGGCTGCAGGTGCTGGTGGACCTTACCCCTACGTTTGGGGAGGGGAAGGTCTGGGGGGGCCTGGCTGAGGACCCCCAGTTCAAGGAACACATGAAGGTAAGAGGGGGTTGGGGGAGGCTGGGGGGGTTTGGGGGTTCCTGGGTCATGTTTGGGGGTCTCTAAGTCAGATATGGAGGTCCCTGTGTGGGCTCTGGAGGGTCCTTGGGTAGCTTTAGGGAATCCTTGTTTGGGTTCAGGGGTCCCCGTTGGGGTTTGGGGGTCCTTGGGTCAAGTTTGGGGGTTCCTGGGTTGGATTTGGGAGTCCCTAGGTCGGGTTTGGGGGTCCCTGGGTTGGATTTGGAAGTCCTTGTCTGGGTTTGGGGGTCCTTGGGTCGGGTTTGGGGGTCCCTGTTAGGATTTGGGGGTCCCTGGTTTGGATTTGGGGGTCCCCGGGTTGGATTTGGGGTTCCCCTGGGGTGGGGGCTGCAGGTGATGTGTGTGGCCGCCAGGGGGCGCTCAGCGCATGGCTGCAGAGGGGAGTTGGAGGCTTCCTGCTGGATGGCATCGAGGAGCTGCCGGTGAGGGGGCGGGGGGGGTGCTGGGAGGGGATCCAGGGGGGCTGGGGGGCGGGGGGTGGAACTGGGGGGGGGCTGGGGGGCTGGGGGAGGCCGGGAGGGGATCCAGGGGGGCTGGGGGGCCGGGGGGTGGAACTGAGGGGTGTTGGGGGGCGGGGGGGGGTCTGTGGTGGGGCTGGGGGGGCCTTGGCCTCCCCTGCCTTGGGGATGTGACCTCGAGGGGGGGGGGTCCCAAATTGGGATCTGGCTCTGGGCTAGAAATGTGGGGCCGGGGGGGGGGCTGTGGGGCACAATGTGGGGGGAGATCCCCATACATTTGGGGCTGGGGTCGCCCTCTGACCCCTTCCCCTCCCCCCCAGCTCTCTCTTGTCTCTGAGTGGCAAAACCTGACCCAGGCCCAGCCCAGCCCCCAGGGGGGCTCCAGGTCAGGACCTCCCCTCCCCTTCCCTCCTTCCTTCCCTCCTCTCCCCTCCTTCCTGCCCTCCCTTTGCCTCCTTCCTTTCCCCTTTTTCTTCTCCTTCCTTCTTCCTCCCCTCTTCTTCTTTTCCTCTCCTTGCCTCTCCCTCCCCTCTCCTGCTTCCTTCTCCCTCCCCCTCCTCCTTCCTTCTCCCTCCCCTCTCCTCCTTCCTTCTCCCTCCCCTCTCCTCCTTCCTTCTCCTTCCCCTCTCCTCCTTCCTTCTCCTTCCCCTCTCCTCCTTCCTTCTCCCTCCCCTCTCCTCCTTCCCCCCCCCCCCCCCTTCTCCCCTCTTCCCCTGCCTCGCGGGGGGCGCTGGGGGACCCCAGACTCACTCTGCCCTTCCCTGCAGGGTGCTGCTGGGGGGTAGTCGCCTGCAGACCCTCCGTGAGCTGCAGCAGCTGCTGGAGACCCTGGGCGGGGCTGGGGGGGGTCCCCTCCTGGGTCGCTTCCAGGAGGCTTTGGGGGACACCCCAGGACCCCTCCTGGTTCCCCAACTGCTGAGTCTGCTGGAGCCAGGAGTGCCTCTGGTCTGGAGTGTGAGTGCCCCCGGGACCCCCAGATCTGCCCTGGGACCCCCTCTGAGACCCCTGAATCCAACCTGGGACCCCCCTGCCCCCCCCTCAAATTCATTCTGCGATGACCCCTGAACCCCCCAAAATTCCATCCTGGGACCCCCCCTCCTTGAGCCCCCACATTTGCCCTGGGACTCCCCTGAGCCCCAACCCAGACCCCCCTGAACCCCCACCCCTTCAGCCCAAGTCTCTCTCAACCCCAAAACTATCTCTGAGACCCCTCCCCTGAGCACCCAAATTCATCCTGGGAGCCCCCCCCAAGCCCCCAACCCTCTCCCCCCAAACCTCCCTGAACCCCCAGACCAACTCTGCCCCCCCCAAGCCCCATCCCTGCTGTGTCACCCCCAGGTGGGCTCCCCCTGGCGGCACCTGGCAGGGTTGGACCACCTGCGAGCCCCCCAAACGCTGCTGCTGCTCTGGACCCTGCCTGGGACCCCTGCCCTCAGCTACGGGGATGAGATAGGCCTGCAGGACCCCCCTGGAGCACCCCGGCCCGGACAGGTACCTGAAGGGGGGGGGGCTGGGGGCAGGAATGGGGCACCTGGGGGGGCTGCAGGGCCCTGGGGGGCTGCTTGGGGCTCTGTGGGGCTGCACTGGTCCCCATGGGGCTGTGTGGGGCTGCATTGGTCCTCGTGGGGCTGCGTTGGTCCCCGTGGGGCTGCATTGGTCCTCGTGGGGCTGCATTGGTCCCCGTGGGGCTCTGTAGGGCTGTGCTGGTCCCCGTGGGGCTGCACTGGTTCCCGTGGGGCTCTGTGGGGCCCTTCTTCCCACCCCGCCCCCATTGGCCCCTCCTCCCGCCCCGCCCCCATCGGCCGCTCTGTCCCCGCAGCTGTCGCCGATGCCTTGGGAGCGGCTGCAGGAGGAGGAGGAGGAGGCGGAGCCCTCGCAGGTGGGCGGAGCTCTTCGGCGGGCAGCGGCCCCGGGGGGTGCTCTTAAAGCGGCAATGGCTCAGGGGTGGGGACCGCAGCCGAAAGCGACCTTCTCTGACGCCCCCAGGCCCCCCTTTGCGAGAGGGGCTTTGGGGTGCTCGGGGAGGGGTCCCAGGGAGGGGTTTGGGGGGGGGGTCCTGAGACGGGTTTGGGGGGTCCTGGGAGGGATTTTGGGGTGCGTGGGGAGAGGTCCTGGAGGGAATGTTTGGGGGGGGTCCTGGGGGGGTGTTTGGGTGTTCCTGAGAAGGGGTTCGGTGTGCCTGGGGAGAGGTCCCGGGGGTGTCTGGGGGGTCCTGAGAGGGGGTTTGGGGGTGCCTGGGGAGGGGTCCTAGGGAGTGTCTGGGGGGTCCTGAGAGGGGATTTGGGGTGCCTGGGGAGGGGTCCTAGGGAGTGTCTGGGGGGTCCTGAGAGGGGATTTGGGGTGCTTGGTGGGGAGGTGTTTGGGGGGGGGTCTGTGAGGGGCGATGTGCCCTGAGGGGGCGGAGCCTGAGAGCGACTCCTCCCCCCGCGTCCCTCCCCGCCCCCTCCCCAGGCACTCCAGACCCCCCCGCAGCTGCTGTCGCTGTGCCGCCAGCTGGGGGCGCTGCGCTCCGCGGAGCGGTCGCTGGCGCTGGGCGCGGCGGAGCCGCTGCAGGCCGGGCCCGGGGCCGCTGCGTTCCTGCGCCGCTGGGAGCAGAGCGAAAGCTTCCTGGTGCTGCTCAACACGGGGGGGGACAGCCTGAGCGCCCTGCCCCTCCGCGACCCCCGCCTGCCCCCCACCCTCACCCTGCGCCTCAGCACGCACCGCGCCCTGCCCCCCGACCCCCGCCTGCCGCTGGCGGCGCTGCAGCTGGGCCCCTACGAGGGGCTGCTGCTCAGCTTCCCGCACCAGCCCTAGGCGCCCCCCGCGACCCCCAGAGACTGTCCCAGAGACTGTCCCCTAGATCCCTAGAGACCCCCCCGGAGACCCCCAGAGACCCCCCCTGGAGACTCCCCAGAGACTCCCCCCTAGGGACCACCCTGCACAGACCTCCCCACAGACTGCTAGGGACCACCCCAGAGACCACCCCACAGATCCCTAGGGACCACCCCCTAGGGGCTCCCCCAGAGACCCTCCCCCCTACACTCCTAGAAACTCCCCCCCAGAGACCCTCCCCACTCACACCCTCTAGAGACTTCCCCCCTAATTGGATCCCTTCCCCCTTCCATGCCACCCCCAGCACCCCAAGACCATTGAGACCCCTCCCCATAACAGGATCAGATCCCCCTCCCCCCCAGCCACCCCCCTGAACCCTGAGACACTTCAGACCCTTGCTGGGACCCCTCCTCACTATTGGGGTCCCCTCCCCACAGTTGAGGTCCCTCCGTTGTGTCCCCCCCCTCACTATTGGGGTCTCCCCCCTCCCCAGCACACAGAAGTGGCCTTAAACCCTCCCCCATACCTCCCCAGCACCCACATCTTTTTGGGGGAGGTCCCCGAGGGGGACCCCCACTCCTCTCACCCCCTTTTGGAGGTAGGGACCCTCATAACACTTCCCCCCCACCACCACTGACGTTTGGGGTGGGGGAGGAGATTCCCACCCCCTCCCCAGTCCTCCACACTCCATTCTCGGGGGGGGGCAGTGTTGGGGGTCCCTGGGGTAGGGGTCTCCAGAGGGGTCTTTGAGGGGTGTTTCCCCCCCACCCACTTTGTATTAAATCAGCTGCATTTGGGCTGTTGCCTTTGGGTTGTTACTTTGGGGGCCTCTGTGGGTCCCTGTGGGGCTCCGTGGAGCTGTGTGGGGCTCCGTGGGGCTCTGTGGGTCCCTGTGGGGATCTATGGAGCTGTGTGGGGCTCTGTGGGTCCCTGTGGGGATCTATGGAGCTCTGTGGGGCTCTGTGGGGTCCCTGTGGGGCTCTGTGGGTCCCAATGGCGCCACCTGGTGGAGCGCAAGGGGCAACCCCGCCTTGGAGGTGCCTAGGGAGGGGTTTGGGGGTGCTGGGGGAGGGGTCCCAAGGGGTATTTGGGGGGGTCCTGGGAGGGTTTGGATTGCTTGGGGAGAGGTCTCGGGGGTGTCCCAAGGGGGCCTGGGGGCGCTCGGGGGGGTCCTATGGGCGCTGGGAGCTGCCCTCAGCCTCCTCCCCCCACCCCACCGCGGGCTCCAGGCCTAGGCCACGCCCCCTCCACATGACCCCTCTCGGCCACCGTCCCACTTCCGGAAGTGACGCCACAGCCGCGGCGGGCGCAGGCGGAAGTGCCGGCGCCGCCATGAAGCTGCTCACCCACAACCTGCTCACGTCCCACGTCCGCGGCCTGCAGCCCGGCGGCGGCTTCCCGCTGCAGATCCAGGTGCGGGCAGGCCCCGCCGGGCCCCGGGCGCGCTGCGGCCGCGCCTGGGCCGCCCTGACCGGGCCTGGGGGTCCCTCGGGGGGCTCCCTGTGGGGTTACCTGAGTCCGTGGGGCTGCCTGTGGGGCTCCGTGGGGGTCCCTGTGCGGGTCCCTGTGCGGCTCCCTGAGGCTTGGCCTCGACCTGTCCTCAACCACCCCTGGGGATGGGCTCCGGCTGGGCCTCACCCAACCAGGCCCAGACCCACTCATCCCTTTCCCCCTCTCCCCCTCAGGCCTCCTCGGTGCGGGTCCGTTCGGTGCCTTTCAACGCCGCCTTCGTGGCTCGGATGGTACCGAGGCTGCGCTGGGCTGCGCTGCTGGAGGCCGCCGAGAGCGTGAGCTGGGTGGGGGGGGGGGGTCTGGTTTGAGGGGGATGAGGGGGGGACGGGGGGCGAAGGTGGTTCTGGGGGGGCTGATTCTTGGGGGGGTCCAAGTTTGTCCCTAAGGAGAGCCCAGACTGGCTCCTGATTGGGGGGGAGGTGGTCAGAACTTGGGAGGGGTCCCTAAGGAGACTCCAGATTAAGAAGCGGAGGGCAGAACTTGGGGGGGTCCCTGAGGAGGCTCCAGACTCGGGGGGGGGGGGGGAGAACTTGGGAGGGTTCCCAAGGAGGCTCCAAAGTGGGGGGGGCAGAACTTGGGGGGGTCCCAAGGAGGCTCCAGACTGGGGGGGGAAAGGGGAAGCTGCTGTGGAGTTGTTTGGTGTTGGGAGAGCTTTGCCTTGTGGGGAGATCCCCCCCAGATGGGGGAGGGGCACATCTTGGGGGTCTCTCAACTCTCACTGCCCCCCCCAGCTGGGGCACGCCTCGGAGCTGCCCCCCGAGCCCAGCCCTGGCTATGAGGGGGACGAAGACTTCCTGCGGAGGCTGCACCACCTCCTGCTGGAGGTAGGGGGGGGAATCTGGGGGAAGGGGAGGAAATGTGGGGGGGAAAGGAAAATTTGGGGGCAAATTGAGGGGAAAGGGAAACTGGGGGGGAGGAGGGGAGAATTTGGGGCGAAGGGAAACTTGGGGGGGGAAATTGGGGGGAAAGGGAAAATCTGGAGAGGAGAAAGAAGAATTTGGGACAGGAAGGAAATTTGGGGGGGGGAAGGAAAAAAAACTTTGGGGGAAGAGGAAACAAAAACTGGGGAAAAGGAAAAAAAAATTGGGGAGGAAAAGGAAAATTTGTGTAGGAAAGGGAAAAATTTGGGACCAAAAGGGGAAATTTGGGGAGAAGGAAAAATTTGGGGGGGGGGAGGGGGGGAGGAAAAGTTTGAGGCACAAAGTAAAAATTTGGGTGAGAAAATAAAATTTGGGGAGAAAAGTGAAAATTTAGGAGGAAAAAGGGAAAAGAATTGGGGAGGAGAAGGAAAAGTTTGGGTAGAAAGGGAAATTTGGGGGGGGAAATGGTGGCAAAAAGTGGGGGGACAGGGGAGGGCTACTTGGTGCTCCCCAGCGTGTGACCCTCCCCTCCCCCCCCGGCAGGTGGAGGTGCTGGAGGGGTCGCTGCAGTGCCCTGCCTCGGGCCGGCGATTCCCTATCGCCAGAGGCATCCCCAACATGCTGCTGAGCGAGGAGGAGGCCTGAGGGGGGGGAGGGGTCGGGGGGGAGGGGCCGGGCTGGGACGGGGAAGGGCCGGGGAGGGGAGGGGGAGGGGCCGGGGAGCTTCGCCCTAAATAAAAGCATTTTTGGGAGCTGTGGAGCTGAAATCCTCAACTTTGCTTTGGTTCAATTTTTTCCTTCTCCCCCCCAAGGTTTCCCTTTTCCTGCCTCCAACCTTTCACCTTTTTGTCTCCAACTGTTTTGTTTCCTCCCAAATTTCTCATTTTTGCCCCAAATTTCACCTTTTTGCCTCACATTTTCCTCTGGTTCCAATTTCTCCTCCTTTTTCCCACAAATTTGCCTATTTTTGGCCAAATCCTTTCTGCTTTTTCTTAAATTTTTCCTTTCCCCTCCCAAGTTTCCTTTTTGACCACAATTTCCCCCTCCAATTTCTCCCTTTTTGCCACAAATTACTTCTAAATTTCTCCTCTTTGTCCTAAATTTCATTTTTCCACCACTTTTCCTTTTTTGCCACCAAATTCCCTTGCCCCCAATTCCTTTTTTCTGCCTTCAGTTTCCATTTTTTGCCCCAAATTACTTACCTTTCCCCCAATTTCTCAATTTTGCCCAAAATTTCCTTTTTTTGCCCTCAAATTCCCTTTTTCTTGCCCCGAATTACCTTTTCCCCCCCAAATTTCCCTTCTTTTTGTCCCCAAATTCCCTCTACTTTGTCCCAAAATCCCTTTTTGCCCCCCAAGTTCCACTTTTTTCCTCCCAAATTCCCTTTTTTCCCCCCTAATATCCCTTTCCCCAGTTCCTTTTTTTTACCTCCAAAATTTCCTCTTTTTGCTTCAAATTTTTCCTTCCCCCCCCCCCCCCCCCCCCCCCCCCCCCGCCAATTTTCCCCTTTTCACCTCCCCCGGGTGCCCGGAGAGCTCTGGGGGTGCTCTGCTGGTGCCGAGAGCCAGCGCTGGGTGCCCACAAAGCGCTGCTGCCGCCCAGGTGCCCCTCAGACCTCCTCTGCCCCTGCAGGAGGACCCCTGGAGGACTCCCGGGGCCGCCTCTATGCTCTACGCCGCCCAGAGCGGCCTCCCCTCCCGGCAGTGACGTCTGCGCCGCCGGAAGTGGCGTCAGCACGCGGCGCACGCAGCGGCAGAGGCGGGAGCGGCCGTTGGGGCGGCAGGGTCGCGCCGGTGAGGTCTTGGGGCGGCCCCGCGGGGTCCCGGGTGGGGTCTGGGGTGTCCCCAGGGGGCTCCGGGGTGTCGCCGGGGGGGGTCGCGAATGTCCGCGAGGCGCTCTGGGGACACCCGGAGAGGCTTCGGGGCCTAAAGGCCTCGACCCGGGCCTGGCCCAGCAGGGTCCCTCTGTTTGTGTTCCCGGTTCTGTCCCCCCCCCCATCCGCTCCCTGTCCCCTCCGGTTCTGTCCCCCCCCATCCTCTCCCTGTCCCCCGCCATGTCCCCTTCCTGTGCCCCCCCACACTGTCGCCTCTCACCTGCCCTGTCCCTTTCCCCCACCCCTCGCCCCTGCCGCCCGGTGATCTCCCCTGGCTGTCCTCAGGCCCTGTCCCTGTACCTCCCACCCTGACCCTGTCACCCCTCTGTGCCCTGTCCCTTCATCCCTGCAGCTCTGTCCCCTTCCCCCTCCCCTCCCTCCTCCTCCCCAGCCGTGCCCCTTGGCTGTCCCCAAGCCCTGTCCCCTGTGCCCTGTCCCCAGGCGCCATGTCCTCCACCTCCCAGAAGCACAGAGACTTCGTGGCCGAGCCCATGGGGGAGAAGCCTGTGGGCACCTTGGCTGGCATCGGGGACGTGCTGGGCAAGAAGCTGGAGGAGAAAGGCTTCGACAAGGTGGGCACAGCCTGGGGGCAGGGAGGGCTGCAGAGCGGGACGGAGGTGTGGGGGAGTGGGTGGCACCAAGGGGACAGGGAGGTGTGTCCCCAAGGAGGGGCATTCAGGGGGGTGGCCCTAAGGGGACAATGAGACCCCCAAAGGGGTGGCTCTAAGGGGACAGGGACCCTGTTGGGGCCAGAGGGTGGTGCCAGGGGAGCCTACTGGGTGCCAGGCCCAAGCTGAGGGTTGTGCCCACTCTGTGTGTCCCCCACTCTGTGTCCCTTCTCTCCCCCACTTTGTCCTCCCTCTCTCCTCTTTTCTTTTCCCTCCCCACCATCACCCCTTGCTCCCTCCCCCACCTCTCCCACTTTCCTCTCTCCCCTCACTCTCTCCCTCTCTCCCCTCCCTCTTCCCTCTCTCCCCTCCCTCTTCCCTCTCTCCCTCCCTCTCTTTACCTCCCACCCCACCTTGGTGCTGCAGGCCTATGTGGTCCTGGGCCAGTTCCTGGTGCTGCGCAAGGATGAGGAACTGTTCCGGGAGTGGCTGAAGGAGACCTGCGGAGCCAACGCCAAGCAGAGCAGAGACTGCTCAGGCTGCCTGCGCGAGTGGTGCGACGCCTTCCTCTGAGCGGCACCGCCCCCGGCACCGCCCCCAGCGCCGCCCCACAGCCTGCCCTCGGCCCTCGCTGCCCCGAGCCAGCTCCCTGCCAGCTTTGGCAGCCTCAGCCCTCCTCTTGGCACCCTGAACCCAGCCTAAGCTCTCCCATGGGCATCCTTGGCCCCTTTCACCCTGCCCTTGGCACCTTTAACCCACTCAACCCTCAGTCCCTGGTACCATAAACCCACTTCTTGGTGCCCTAAAACATCCCCTTGGCATCATAAGCCCACCCCCAGACCCTCCCCCTGGCACCCCCTGCTGTCACCACTGCCACCCCATTGGCACTCCTCCCACCCTAACTCTCACTCCTTGGCACCCCAACCCCCTCCTTGTGCCCCCCCAGCTGTGGTGCTGCTCCCCCAGCCCCCTCATGCCCCTCTCTGGGGTCCCAGCTCCATTTCTGTGGGGGTTGTTCCTACCCCATGGCCCTAAAACCACCCCCGGGGTGGGGGGGGAGGAGAAGTCCCCAGCTGCCCCCGAGGGGTCCCCCCAGTTCCCTCCTCCCGCTTTTGGGAGGGACCTCTACTGACATTGCTCCTCCCCCACTTGAGGGAGGGGGGCAGAATTTTTTGGGGGGCGTGGGTCACTTTTTTGGGGGGGTTGAGTAAATTTTGGGGGCTTTGAGTCAATTTGGGGGGGGGTTGAGTCAGTTTTGGGGAGGGTTGGGTCAATTTTGGGGCTGCCCCCCCCCCCAGAAGGGTTTTCTAAACAATAAAAGTGTTTTGTTGTGCTGCCTCTGGGGGGCGCAGCTGAACCTTCCTGCCTCTGGGGGGCACACCTGAACCTTCCTGCCTGCCTCTGGGGGGCACACCTGAACCTTTCTGCCTCTGGGGGGCGCAGCTGAACCTTCCTGTCTCTGGGGAGCACAGTTGAACCTTCCTGCCTCTAAGTGGTGCAGCTGAACCTTGCTGCCTCTGGGGGGCGCAGCTGGAGCGCCATTTTATGCCCTGTGGGGGTGGCTGGGGGGGACACAGGAGCCCTGAGACCTCCAAGAGCAGTGGAATGAGGCCTCCAGGGGGCCCAGAGTGCCTCTGAGGTAGTCTGGGGGGTGGAGCTTGGGCGCCCGAGTCCTCCGGAGCAGTGCAGTGAGTCCTCCGGCGCCCCTAGAGCGGCCACGCTCGTCCCTGCACTTCCGCTTCTGCTGCCGCGGCCCCGCCCCGGGCGGGAGATTCGTTTCCGCCGCTCCCCCGGGCCTGGTCCCAGCCATGGCGGAGCCTGCGGCCGCCGCTGCCGCTCTGCGCTCTCCCGGCCACCGCCGCCGCCGCCGCCGGCGGCCTGGCTCTGACCCCAATCCGCTCTTCACCTGCTGGCTCCGCGAGTGGCGAGACGAGGCCGCAGGGACGCCTGCGGCCAGAGCCTACGAGAGGGTGGGAGATGGACCCGTGGGTGGGGGAGGGTCCCGTGGGTGCTGGGGGGGGGGGTGTTTGTGGGTGCTGGGGATGGTCCCGTGGGTGTTGGGGGGGGGGGGGTTGGGTGCTGGGGATGGTCCCGTGGGTGCTGGAGGGGGGGGGTGGTGTTTGGGTGCTGGAGGGGGGGGGTGGTGTTTGGGTGCTGGGGATGGTCCCGTGGGTGCTGGGGGGGAGGGGTTTGGGTGCTGGGGATGGTCCCGTGGGTGCTTGGGGGGCGGGGGGGGTGTTTGGGTGCTGGGGAGGCTCCCGTGGGTGCTGGGAAGGGTCCCGTGGGTGCTGGAGGGTCCCGTGAGTGCTGTGTGCCCCCAGGCCCTGCGCTCCCTGGCCCTGTACCCCCTGCCCCTGCGCTCGGGGCCTGCTGCTGCCATCCTCAGGCACTTTGGGCCCAAACTCTGCCTCAGGCTGCAGCAGAGGCTGAGGAGACACAGAGCAGGTGGGGAGGGGCTGGGAAGGGCTGGGAATGAGTGGGAGGGGATTGGAAGGGGCTAGGAGGGATTGGGAGGGAGTTGGGAGGGGCTGGGAGGGGATTGGGATGGGCTGGGAGGGGCTGGGAGCAAATTGGGAGGAGCTGGGAGGGAGTGGGAGGGGCTGGGAGGAGATTGGGAGGGGCTGAGAGTGATTGGGAGGGGCTGGGAGGTTTCCAGCCTCATTTGCATCCTCATTTGCATCCTTTTCTCCTCCAATCCCAGAGCAAGGCCTCCCCCCTAGCCCCCCCCCCGGAAGTGAGACCCAGACAGGAAGTGAGGCACAGACAGGAAGTGAGGTCACCAGCACCCGGGTCTGCCCACCACGTGACTACAGGCCCCGCCCCCATTCTCGAGGCTTTGCCCTCCTATTGGCCCTGCTCAATGTGAGGGGGTGGAGTTAAGTGAGAGGATTGGGAGGGACTGCAAGGGGAATGGAAAGGGCTCTGGGGGCACTGGGAGGGGACTGGGGAGGGCTGGGAGGGGACTGGGGAGGGCTGGGAGGGCACTGGGAGGGGCTGGAGGGCACAGGGAGGGGCTGGGAGGGCACTTGGAGAGGCTGGGAGGCAGTTGGACATTTAAGCACAAGTCCCTCCCCCTCGCAGAGCTCGGAGCCAATCAGAGCGGAGCAGCTCCTGCAGCTGGCTCAGCCTCTCTGTGACCTGCCCCTGGCCTCGGTAAGTGGCCCCAGTCAGGACCAGTAAGGGCCATCAGGGGCCAGTGCAGGCTCCCTCATTGGCTCCTTCTGTCCTGCAGGGGGCGCTGGGAGGGCTCCTGAGGAGGCAGCTGGTGAGCAGGAGTGAGAGACCCCCGAGGTGATGTGCTGGGGGGGACTGGGGGGCACTGGGAGGGGACTGGGGGGCACGGGACGGGGCTGGTTTGTGCTGGAGGCCTCTCCCACCCCCAGGTACTCACTGACGCCACGTGGTCGGGTCCTGGCTCTGCGATTGGCCGAGGCTGCTCTGCAAGCTCCACCCATCCGAGGCCCCATTCTCCCGGAGGCAGAGGGCAGTGACCCCCCCCCTGCTGCCCCTGGGTGGGTTACTGGGGCTGGCACTGGGAGGCACTGGGATGTGGCTGGAGGGCACTGGGTGGGTACGGGGTGGGCACTGGGGTGTGGCTGGAGGGCATTGGAGGGCACTGGGTGGGCACTGGGGTGTGGCTGGAGGGCACTGGTGGGCACTGGGGCGTGGCTGGAGGGCACTGGAAGGCACTGGGTGGGCACTGGGGTGTGGCTGGAGGGCACTGGTGGGCACTGGGGCGTGGCTGGAGGGCACTGGTGGGCACTGGGTGGGCACTGGGGCATGGCTGGAGGGCACTGGTGGGCACTGGGGTGTAACTGGCACTGCTGGTGCCACCCCCAGGCCCTTCACACTGCCCCCAGGCTCCTATGACCTGTTCCTGTGCATCGACACCGCTGAGGAGTGTGGGTACGGTTCACTTCCGGGATAAGCCCAGCCCACTTCTGCCAAACCACACCCCCACCTCTGCTCAGCCCTTGGCCACACCCCTCTGATCTAAGCCACGCCCCGCCCCCCCCCGCCCCCCCCCCCCCCCCCCCCCCCCCGCTAAGCTCTGTGTTAAGTCCCACCCAGTTCTGGCACAAGCCCTGCCCACTCCCGATTGCTGCAGCCGTCTGTTAGAGGCCACACCCACCTGTATCTAAGCCCCACCCACTCCCACTAAGAGCCACGCCCACTTCTTTGCCTGGCTTCACTCCCATGCTTCAGCACTTCTGTGCCCCTCCCTCTTCTGGCCTAAACCCCGCCCCCTCCCACCCGAGCCCCGCCCCACAGTGCCACCCCCTGCCGCCAGGGGGGGCTCTCGGCGCGGCCTGGTCCCAGCCCTGCTGAGCCGCTCGGGGCAGGTCCTGCGGAGGAGGCTTCCGGTTGGAGACTTTCTCTGGGTGGCCAAGGAGAGGAGCCCAGCCCCGGGTATGGGCACGGAGGACACTGCGGGGGGCATGGGGAGGGTACTGGGACACACTGGGGGGGGCACTAGGAGGTACTGGGAGGTACTGGGAGGGTACTGAGGGGGCTCCGGGGGGGTACTGGGAGGGCACTGGGGGGGTACTGGGAAGGTACTGGGGGGGCACTGGGGGGATAGTGTGAGTGGATTTTGAGAAGCTGGCAGCTGCTGGGATGAATTGGTTGATACTGATGGGCACTGGGAGGGGATTCTGTGGGAGTGCTGGCCCATACTGGTGTGTGCTGGTCCATACTGGCCCATACTGGTGTGTGCTGGCCCATACTGGTGTGTGCTGGTCCATACTGGCCCACACTGGCCCACCCTGCTCCTCCCAGGCCAGGCCCCCCGGGAGCTGGTGCTGGACTGGGTGGTGGAGAGGAAAACAGCTTCAGACCTGGGCAGCAGCATCCGGGATGGGAGGTACAGAGAGCAGAAGGTACTGGGGGCACTGGGGGACACTGAAAGTGAGCTGGGAGGGATTGGGAGGGGATTGGAGGGCACTGGGAGGGAACTGGGAGGGGACTGGAGGGGACTGGGAGGCAGTGGGAGGGATTGGGAGGGGACTGGGAGGTATTGGAGGGCACTGGAGGGCAGTGGGAGGCAGTGGATGTGCCCTCCGTGCTTACTGGTCCCTCCTGATCCCCCCCCAGTTCAGGCTGGGTCGCTGTGGCCTTCGGTGCCCAATTTACCTGCTGGAGGTGCCCAGCAGGGGGCAGCAGCTGGCAGTGCCCCTCCAGGTGCTGCGCCAGGCAGCAGTCAGCACCCAGGTACGGGGTGGGGCTGGGAGGATCCCTGAGTCTCTAACTGGTTTCTTTCTGGTCCCTAACTGCTCCTTAACTGATTTCTGCCTACTCTGATTGGTCCCTCCCTGCTCCCTGCCCATTCTCATTGGTCCCTCCCCGCTCCTGGACTCCTCTGATTGGTCCCTCCCCGCTCCTGGACTCCTCTGGTTGGTCCCTCCCCGCTCCTGGACTCCTCTGATTGGTCCCTCCCCGCTCCTGGACTCCTCTGATTGGTCCCTCCCCGCTCCTGGGCTCCTCTGATTGGTCCCTCCCTGCTCCTGGGCTCCTCTGATTGGCCCCTCCCTGCTCCCTGCCCATCCTCATTGGCCTTCCTGCTCTCTGCCTGCCCTGATTGGTCGCTGCAGGTCTGTGACCAGTTCCTGGTGCGTTGGTCCCAGAGCCCTGAGCACTCTGCAGCCTTCCTGAGGGCTCTGGGGGAGGGCCTGAAGCAGAGATACAGAGTGAGGGGACTGGGGGGCTGGGGGGGGTGGAGGGGGACTGGGGGGGCTGGAAGGGGATTGGGGGGGTGGGAGGTGATCTGGGTCAGTGGGAGGGAATTGGGAGGGGACTGGGAGGGGATTGGGGGGGTGGGAGGGGGGAGGGGGGAGTGGGAGGGGATTGGGGGGGGAGGGGCTGGAAGTGACACGGGGGGGGGGGAGGTGACACGGGGTGGGGGAGGTGGCACGGTGGGGTGGGGAGGTGACAGCTCTGCCTCTCTGCCCCTCCCAGGGCCGTGCCCTGCAGGCCTGGCTCGGGGATGTGACTGAGAGAGGCTCCCCCGAGCTGCCCCCCCCGGGGGTCCCCTGCCCCCTCCTCACCTGGGACAGGCTGCGGGAGGAGGGGGCCAAAAGTCAGGTAAGGGGGGGAGGGGAAGGGGTCCCGGGCGGGACACACACCTAAAGGGGGTTTTGGGGGCTGGGGGGGGCCTAGAGTGGGGTTTGGGGGTCTGGAAGGGGCTCTGAAGGGTCCTTGGGGGGCTGGGGGGGGAAAAATGAGGTCTAGGGGTGTTGAGGGGGGACTAAGGGAGGAGTTGGGGGTCTGGGGGGGTCAGAATGGGGTCTAGGGGGGTTGGGGGGTCCCAGGAGGGGATGTGGAAATCTGAGAGGCAGAGAGGGTCCTGGGGGGAGGCTCTAAGGAGGGATTTGGGGGTCTGGGGGAGGTCAAA
The DNA here is from genome assembly GCF_015220805.1 of Pogoniulus pusillus. Classification (NCBI taxonomy): domain Eukaryota; kingdom Metazoa; phylum Chordata; class Aves; order Piciformes; family Lybiidae; genus Pogoniulus; species Pogoniulus pusillus. Next base: position 33,462 of record NW_026974654.1, read on the forward strand.
ATGGGGCTGGGTCGGGGAGGGGCAAAGTGCTCCTGGGGGAGTGTCCTCAGGGCTGATTTGTGCCCCCCCCAGCCGCAGACTGTGGGGGAGGTCTTTGCCAGGCAGCTGCTGCAGATCGGAGGGGTCAGTCCCAGGGTGGCACAGGGGGTCCTGAGCAGCTTCCCCACCCCTGCCAGGTACTGAGAGGGGCGGGGAGGGGATTGGGAGGGGACTGGGAGGGGATTGGGAGGGGCTGGGGGGAGGATTGGGAGGGGCTGGGGGGAGGGATTGGGAGGTGACTGGGAGGGGCCTGGCAGGGGCTGGGAGGTCCAAACTGGTCTGAACTGGTCACAGCCTGCTGGGAGCTCTCCGGAGCTGCAGAGACCCCCAGGAGGGGGAGGAGCTGCTGAGAGCTCTGCCCAGGGATGCTCACAGGTGGGACACGCCCACAGACCCCTCCCCGTCCCTCCCAGCCCCTCCCAATTCCTCCAATCCCTTCCCAGCCCCTCCCAATCCCCTCCCAGTCCCCTCCTAGCCCCACCCAGTCCCTCACTGGGATCCCCTCCCCCACCTTGCAGCTGCTGTTCCCTGACCCCTCTCTCCCCTGCCCTGTCCCCACAGGTCCCTGGGCCCTGCCCTGGGCCGCAGACTGGCACAGCTCTATGGGACCCTTGGACCCCTCTGCTGAGCCCCCAGGGCAACCCTCCCGGTCTGCCTCTCCCCCACTGGCATCTTCCCCCCCCCCCCCCAATAAAGGTCCTAGCAGCGGAGCTTTGTGACAGACTGGCACTGGTGGCACTGATGGCAGAGTGAGGGTGGCACTGGTGACAGGTTGAGGGTGGCACTGATGGCAGGGGGAGGCTGGCACTGATGGGGGTGGCACTAGTGACAGGACTGAGGGTGGCACTGGTGGCAAGGTGAGGCTGGTACTGATGGCAGGACTGAGCATGGCACTGGTGGAAAGGTTGGGCAGGACCAGAGGTTGGTCCAGAGCCTCTGTCTTCTCCCTGCCCCTTTAGATGCCACCCAGACCCACTCCCTGTCCCCACCCTACCCCCTTTGATGCCACCCCAGGCTCTGTGTCCCCTGGAGCTGGGCTGAGGCACTACCAAGCCCCAGTCCAGGCTGGGCAGTGCCAGGCTTGAGAGCAGCCCTGGGGGGAGGGTCCTGGGGCAGCTGTGGGCATTGCAGCCCAGGGGGCAGGGAGGGGGCAGGGACTCTCCCCCCCACTGCTCCCCACTGGGAGCCCTCCCCTGGGGCACTATGCCCAGTCCTGGAGCCCCTGGGGCAGGAGGGAGGTGCCAGAGCAGGGCCGGGAGGGGAGCAGAGGCCTGGAGCTCGCTCATGGGCAGTGCCCACTGTACAAGCACTCACAGGGGGGCTGCTTTCCCCTCCCCCCCTTTTGGTCTTTCCCTACCCTATGCCAACACAGCACTCGGGCATTCAGTCTGCAGATCCAAAGGAAAGATCAGGCTGGAGAACCCGTTCCAGAGGTTCTGTCGGACACTGAGGAAAGGGCACTGGGGAGAACTGGGACTGATTTTACAACTGGCTGCCTGGAAAAACACCCTTTGAAGAGTGAAGCCTTTTCTCCTCCAGGACTAGAGCAAGTGAACACAGCCTCAAGCTGTGCCAGGGCAGGTCTAGGCTGGACGTTAGGAGGAAGTTGTTGGCAGAGAGAGTGACTGGCATTGGAATGGGCTGCCCAGGGAGGTGGTGGAGTGGCCGTGGCTGGAGGTGTTGAAGCCAAGCCTGGCTGGGGCACTTAGTGCCATGGTCTGGTTGGTTGGGCAGGGCTGGGTGCTAGGTTGGGCTGGCTGAGCTTGGAGCTCTCTTCCAGCCTGCTTGATTCCATGGTTCTAAGGAGATCTCCCATGTCCCACCCTAGCTGGAAAACATCTCCCATGTGCCAGTCTGGTTGGATGCTCTCTCCATGAGGCTTTGGGGTTTGATTTGTTTGGTTTCCCACCTGGCTTTTAGCCAAATCTCTCCCTGGTCAGATTTGGTGGCATTTGTTTGTTTTTCACTTCTCCTGCCACCCCCGCAGCACCTGAAGTCAATTGAAGTCTCCTCCCACCCCAGCTGTGGCCACTTTGCTCTCACTGCCCTTTATAAGCAGTGCAGGAGGAGCCCAGCCCCGAGCCAAGGGATCATTTGCCCGGGGTCTCAGGTGAGTGCGCACGGGTGAGCACCGGGTGCATGGTGGAGGGTTTCAAAGGCTGGGGGGCCTGGCTGGCCCCCCGGCTAGCTAGGGCCACCTTAAGGCTAGGCTACTGACCCACTGCAACATCCACCTTAGCTCAAGGGTGCTAAGTTTGTGTTATTGAGGCTGAGTTTTCTCTAGGAGTTAGGATGCTCGAAAGTTTTGCGGCGGCAAGACGGCAGGGGCTGTCCGGGGGAAGGCGGCGGCGGCGGCGCGGCACGGCAGGGGCAGTCCGGGGAAAGGCGGTGGCGGCGACGCGGCACGGCAGGAGCCGGCCGGGGGAATGCGGCTATGGCGGCGACGCGGCACGGCAGGAGCCGGCCGGGGGAAGGCGGCGGCGGCACGGCAGGGGCCGGCCGGGGGAAAGCGGCTACGGCGGCGCGGCACGGCAGGGGCCGGCCGGGGGAAAGCGGCTATGGCGGCGCGGCACGGCAGGGGCCGGCCGGGGGAAGGCGGCGGCACGGCACGGCAGGGGCCGGCCGGGGGAATGCGGCTATGGCGGCACGGCAGGGGCCGGCCGGGGGAAAGCGGCGGCGGCGGCGGCACGGCAGGGGCCGGCCGGGGGAAAGCGGCTATGGCGGCGCGGCACGGCAGGGGCCGGCCGGGGGAAAGCGGCTATGGCGGCGCGGCACGGCAGGGGCCGGCCGGGGGAAAGCGGCTATGGC
>NW_026974655.1:0-36152 GCF_015220805.1 Pogoniulus pusillus
AGAAACTTTCTCCTAGCTGCTTTCCTTTGAAGCAGAAACACGTTTACATCCTAGCCCCATTGAAGAACCATAGAAATTCGCTTTACAAAAAGCACTCCTTCTGCTTATAGACCCAGTCAGGAATGGCCTAGCCTGGAATCCCCTGCACCATTCTGCAGCTTTCCAGCTGCGTCACACACTGGCAAAAGAAACTTTCTCCTAGCTGCTTTCCTTTGAAGCAGAAACACGTTTACATCCTAGCCCCATTGAAGAACCATAGAAATGCCGTTTAGAAAAAGCACTCCTTCTGCTTATAGACCCAGTCAGGAATGGCCTAGCCTGGAATCCCCTGCACCATTCTGCAGCTTTCCAGCTGCGTCACACACTGGCAAAAGAAACTTTCTCCTAGCTGCTTTCCTTTGAAGCAGAAACACGTTTACATCCTAGCCCCATTGAAGAACCATAGAAATTCCGTTTACAAAAAGCACTCCTTCTGTGTGTAGACCCAGTCAGGAATGACCTAGCCTGGAATCCCCTGCACCATTCTGCAGCTTTCCAGCTGCGTCACACACTGGCAAAAGAAACTTTCTCCTAGCTGCTTTCCTTTGAAGCAGAAACACGTTTACATCCTAGCCCATTGAAGAACCATAGAAATTCAGCTTAGAAAAAGCACTCCTTCTGCGTGTAGACCCAGTCAGGAATGCCTAGCCTGGAATCCCCTGCACCATTCTGCAGCTTTCCAGCTGCCTCACACACTGGCAAAAGAAACTTTCTCCTAGCTGCTTTCCTTTGAAGCAGAAACACGTTTACATCCTAGCCCCATTGAAGAACCATAGTAATGCCGTTTAGAAAAAGCACTCCTTCTGCTTATAGACCCAGCCAGGAATGGCCTAGCCTGGAAATACCTACACCATTCTGCAGCTTTCCAGCTGCGTCACACACTGGCAAAAGAAACTTTCTCCTAGCTGCTTTCCTTTGAAGCAGAAACACGTTTACATCCTAGCCCCATTGAAGAACATAGAAATTCGCTTTACAAAAAGCACTCCTTCTGCTTATAGACCCAGCAGGAATGACCTAGCCTGGAATCCCCTGCACCATTCTGCAGCTTTCCAGCTGCCCTCACACACTGGCAAAAGAAACTTTCTCCTAGCTGCTTTCCTTTGAAGCAGAAACACGTTTACATCCTAGCCCCATTGAAGAAACATAGAAATGCGTTTAGAAAAAGCACTCCTTCTGCGTGTAGACCCAGCCAGGAATGGCCTAGCCTGGAATCCCCTGCACCATTCTGCAGCTTTCCAGCTGCGTCACACACTGGCAAAAGAAACTTTCTCCTAGCTGCTTTCCTTTGAAGCAGAAACACGTTTACATCCTAGCCCCATTGAAGAACCATAGAAATTCGCTTTAGAAAAAGCACTCCTTCTGCTTATAGACCCAGCCAGGAATGGCCTAGCCTGGAATCCCCTACACCATTCTGCAGCTTTCCAGCTGCGTCACACACTGGCAAAAGAAACTTTCTCCTAGCTGCTTTCCTTTGAAGCAGAAACACGTTTACATCCTAGCCCCATTGAAGAACATAGAAATGCCGTTTAGAAAAAGCACTCCTTCTGCTTATAGACCCAGCCAGGAATGGCCTAGCCTGGAATCCCCTGCACCATTCTGCAGCTTTCCAGCTGCGTCACACACTGGCAAAAGAAACTTTCTCCTAGCTGCTTTCCTTTGAAGCAGAAACACGTTTACATCCTAGCCCCATTGAAGAAACATAGAAATGCCGTTTAGAAAAAGCACTCCTTCTGCTTATAGACCCAGTCAGGAATGGCCTAGCCTGGAATCCCCTGCACCATTCTGCAGCTTTCCAGCTCCCTCACACACTGGCAAAAGAAACTTTCTCCTAGCTGCTTTCCTTTGAAGCAGAAACACGTTTACATCCTAGCCCCATTGAAGAACCATAGAAATTCGCTTTACAAAAAGCACTCCTTCTGCGTGTAGACCCAGTCAGGAATGACCTAGCCTGGAATCCCCTGCACCATTCTGCAGCTTTCCAGCTGCGTCACACACTGGCAAAAGAAACTTTCTCCTAGCTGCTTTCCTTTGAAGCAGAAACACGTTTACATCCTAGCCCCATTGAAGAACCATAGAAATGCCGTTTAGAAAAAGCACTCCTTCTGCTTTAGACCCAGCAGGAATGACCTAGCCTGGAATCCCCTGCACCATTCTGCAGCTTTCCAGCTGCGTCACACACTGGCAAAAGAAACTTTCTCCTAGCTGCTTTCCTTTGAAGCAGAAACACGTTTACATCCTAGCCCCATTGAAGAACCATAGAAATTCGCTTTAGAAAAAGCACTCCTTCTGCTTGTAGACCCAGTCAGGAATGGCCTAGCCTGGAATCCCCTGCACCATTCTGCAGCTTTCCAGCTGCGTCACACACTGGCAAAAGAAACTTTCTCCTAGCTGCTTTCCTTTGAAGCAGAAACACGTTTACATCCTAGCCCCATTGAAGAACCATAGAAATGCCGTTTAGAAAAAGCACTCCTTCTGCTTATAGACCCAGTCAGGAATGGCCTAGCCTGGAATCCCCTGCACCATTCTGCAGCTTTCCAGCTCACTCACACACTGGCAAAAGAAACTTTCTCCTAGCTGCTTTCCTTTGAAGCAGAAACACGTTTACATCCTAGCCCCATTGAAGAAACATAGTAATACTGTTTAGAAAAAGCACTCCTTCTGCTTATAGACCCAGCAGGAATGGCCTAGCCTGGAATCCCCTGCACCATTCTGCAGCTTTCCAGCTCCCTCACACACTGGCAAAAGAAACTTTCTCCTAGCTGCTTTCCTTTGAAGCAGAAACACGTTTACATCCTAGCCCCATTGAAGAAACATAGAAATCCCGTTTAGAAAAAGCACTCCTTCTGCTTGTAGACCCAGCCAGGAATGACCTAGCCTGGAATCCCCTGCACCATTCTGCAGCTTTCCAGCTCCCTCACACACTGGCAAAAGAAACTTTCTCCTAGCTGCTTTCCTTTGAAGCAGAAACACGTTTACATCCTAGCCCCATTGAAGAAACATAGAAATCGGTTTAGAAAAAGCACTCCTTCTGCTTATAGACCCAGCCAGGAATGGCCTAGCCTGGAATCCCCTGCACCATTCTGCAGCTTTCCAGCTCCCTCACACACTGGCAAAAGAAACTTTCTCCTAGCTGCTTTCCTTTGAAGCAGAAACACGTTTACATCCTAGCCCCATTGAAGAACCATAGAAATTCGTTTAGAAAAAGCACTCCTTCTGCTTATAGACCCAGTCAGGAATGACCTAGCCTGGAATCCCCTACACCATTCTGCAGCTTTCCAGCTGCGTCACACACTGGCAAAAGAAACTTTCTCCTAGCTGCTTTCCTTTGAAGCAGAAACACGTTTACATCCTAGCCCCATTGAAGAACCATAGAAATTCGCTTTACAAAAAGCACTCCTTCTGCTTATAGACCCAGCCAGGAATGACCTAGCCTGGAATCCCCTGCACCATTCTGCAGCTTTCCAGCTGCGTCACACACTGGCAAAAGAAACTTTCTCCTAGCTGCTTTCCTTTGAAGCAGAAACACGTTTACATCCTATCCCATTGAAGAACCATAGAAATTCCGTTTAGAAAAAGCACTCCTTCTGCGTGTAGACCCATCCAGGAATGGCCTAGCCTGGAATCCCCTGCACCATTCTGCAGCTTTCCAGCTGCGTCACACACTGGCAAAAGAAACTTTCTCCTAGCTGCTTTCCTTTGAAGCAGAAACACGTTTACATCCTAGCCCATTGAAGAACCATAGAAATTCGCTTTACAAAAAGCACTCCTTCTGCTTATAGACCCAGTCAGGAATGACCTAGCTGGAATCCCCTACACCATTCTGCAGCTTTCCAGCAGCGTCACACACTGGCAAAAGAAACTTTCTCCTAGCTGCTTTCCTTTGAAGCAGAAACACGTTTACATCCTAGCCCCATTGAAGAACCATAGAAATTCGCTTTACAAAAGCACTCCTTCTGCTTATAGACCCAGCCAGGAATGGCCTAGCCTGGAATCCCCTGCACCATTCTGCAGCTTTCCAGCTCCCTCACACACTGGCAAAAGAAACTTTCTCCTAGCTGCTTTCCTTTGAAGCAGAAACACGTTTACATCCTAGCCCCATTGAAGAACCATAGAAATGACGTTTAGAAAAAGCACTCCTTCTGCTTATAGACCCAGTCAGGAATGACCTAGCCTGGAATCCCCTCACCATTCTGCAGCTTTCCAGCTCCCTCACACACTGGCAAAAGAAACTTTCTCCTAGCTGCTTTCCTTTGAAGCAGAAACACGTTTACATCCTAGCCCCATTGAAGAACCATAGAAATTCGCTTTAGAAAAAGCACTCCTTCTGCTTATAGACCCAGCCAGGAATGACCTAGCCTGGAATCCCCTGCACCATTCTGCAGCTTTCCAGCTGCCTCACACACTGGCAAAAGAAACTTTCTCCTAGCTGCTTTCCTTTGAAGCAGAAACACGTTTACATCCTAGCCCCATTGAAGAAACATAGAAATGCCGTTTAGAAAAAGCACTCCTTCTGCTTGTAGACCCAGCCAGGAATGGCCTAGCCTGTGATTTCCTGTACCATTCTGCAGCTTTCCAGCTCCCTCACACACTGGCAAAAGAAACTTTCTCCTAGCTGCTTTCCTTTGAAGCAGAAACACGTTTACATCCTAGCCCCATTGAAGAACCATAGAAATTCGTTTAGAAAAAGCACTCCTTCTGCTTATAGACCCAGTCAGGAATGGCCTAGCCTGGAATCCCCTGCACCATTCTGCAGCTTTCCAGCTGCCGTCACACACTGGCAAAAGAAACTTTCTCCTAGCTGCTTTCCTTTGAAGCAGAAACACGTTTACATCCTAGCCCCATTGAAGAAACATAGAAATTCGTTTTAGAAAAAGCACTCCTTCTGCTTATAGACCCAGTCAGGAATGGCCTAGCCTGGAATCCCCTACACCATTCTGCAGCTTTCCAGCTGCGTCACACACTGGCAAAAGAAACTTTCTCCTAGCTGCTTTCCTTTGAAGCAGAAACACGTTTACATCCTAGCCCCATTGAAGAACCATAGAAATTCGCTTTAGAAAAAGCACTCCTTCTGCTTATAGACCCAGCCAGGAATGGCCTAGCCTGGAATCCCCTGCACCATTCTGCAGCTTTCCAGCTGCCTCACACACTGGCAAAAGAAACTTTCTCCTAGCTGCTTTCCTTTGAAGCAGAAACACGTTTACATCCTAGCCCCATTGAAGAACCATAGAAATGCCGTTTAGAAAAAGCACTCCTTCTGCTTGTAGACCCAGTCAGGAATGGCCTAGCCTGGAATCCCCTGCACCATTCTGCAGCTTTCCAGCTCCCTCACACACTGGCAAAAGAAACTTTCTCCTAGCTGCTTTCCTTTGAAGCAGAAACACGTTTACATCCTAGCCCATTGAAGAACCATAGAAATTCGCTTTACAAAAAGCACTCCTTCTGCTTATAGACCCAGTCAGGAATGACCTAGCCTGGAATCCCCTGCACCATTCTGCAGCTTTCCAGCTCCCTCACACACTGGCAAAAGAAACTTTCTCCTAGCTGCTTTCCTTTGAAGCAGAAACACGTTTACATCCTAGCCCCATTGAAGAACCATATAAATGTCGTTTAGAAAAAGCAATCCTTCTGCTTATAGACCCAGCCAGGAATGGCCTAGCCTGGAATCCCCTGCACCATTCTGCAGCTTTCCAGCTCCCTCACACACTGGCAAAAGAAACTTTCTCCTAGCTGCTTTCCTTTGAAGCAGAAACACGTTTACATCCTAGCCCCATTGAAGAACCATAGAAATTCGCTTTAGAAAAAGCACTCCTTCTGCTTATAGACCCAGCCAGGAATGGCCTAGCCTGGAATCCCCTGCACCATTCTGCAGCTTTCCAGCTGCGTCACACACTGGCAAAAGAAACTTTCTCCTAGCTGCTTTCCTTTGAAGCAGAAACACGTTTACATCCTAGCCCCATTGAAGAAACATAGAAATTCCGTTTAGAAAAAGCACTCCTTCTGCTTATAGACCCAGCCAGGAATGGCCTAGCCTGGAATCCCCTGCACCATTCTGCAGCTTTCCAGCTCCGTCACACACTGGCAAAAGAAACTTTCTCCTAGCTGCTTTCCTTTGAAGCAGAAACACGTTTACATCCTAGCCCCATTGAAGAACCATAGAAATGCGTTTAGAAAAAGCACTCCTTCTGCTTATAGACCCAGTCAGGAATGGCCTAGCCTGGAATCCCCTGCACCATTCTGCAGCTTTCCAGCTGCGTCACACACTGGCAAAAGAAACTTTCTCCTAGCTGCTTTCCTTTGAAGCAGAAACACGATTACATCCTAGCCCCATTGAAGAACCATAGAAATCGCGCTTAGAAAATGCAGTCCTTCTGCGTGTAGACCCAGCCAGGAATGGCCTAGCCTGGAATCCCCTGCACATTCTGCAGCTTTCCAGCTGCGTCACACACTGGCAAAAGAAACTTTCTCCTAGCTGCTTTCCTTTGAAGCAGAAACACGTTTACATCCTAGCCCCATTGAAGAAACATAGAAATTCGTTTAGAAAAAGCACTCCTTCTGCTTATAGACCCAGCCAGGAATGGCCTAGCCTGGAATCCCCTGCACCATTCTGCAGCTTTCCAGCTCCTCACACACTGGCAAAAGAAACTTTCTCCTAGCTGCTTTCCTTTGAAGCAGAAACACGTTTACATCCTAGCCCCATTGAAGAACCATAGAAATGCCGTTTAGAAAAAGCACTCCTTCTGCTTATAGACCCAGTCAGGAATGGCCTAGCCTGGAATCCCCTGCACCATTCTGCAGCTTTCCAGCTGCCTCACACACTGGCAAAAGAAACTTTCTCCTAGCTGCTTTCCTTTGAAGCAGAAACACGTTTACATCCTAGCCCCATTGAAGAACCATAGAAATTCGGTTTAGAAAAAGCACTCCTTCTGCTTATAGACCCAGCCAGGAATGACCTAGCCTGGAATCCCCTGCCACCATTCTGCAGCTTTCCAGCTGCGTCACAACTGGGAACAGAACGTTCTCGTAGCTGCTTTCCCTTTGAAGCAGAAACACATTTCCATCCTAGCCCCCATTGAAGAACCATAGAAATGCTTTTAGAAAAAGAACTCTTCTTCTTATAGAGCCAGCCAGGAATGGCCTAGCCTGGAATCCCCTGCACCATTCTGCAGCTTTCCAGCCACGTCACACCTGGCAAAAAGAACTTTTCTCCTAACGATTTCCTTTGAGGCAGAAACACGTTGAATCCTAGCCCCATTGAAGAACCATAGAAATACGGTTTAGAAAAACCTCTCTGCTTATAGACCAGACAGGAATGGCCTAGCCTGGAATCCTCCTGCACCATTCTGCAGCTTTCGCAGCTCCCTCACACACTGGCAAAAGAAACTTTCTCCTAGCTGCTTTCCTTTGAAGCAGAAACACGTTTTACATCCTAGCCCCACTGAAGAAACATAGAAATGCCGTATTAGAAAAAGCACTCCTTCTGCTTATAGACCTCAGTCAGAATGGCTAGCCTGGAATCTCCTGCACCATTCTGCAGCTTTCCAGCTCCCTCACACCCTGGCAGAAGAAGCTTTCTCCTAGCTGCTTTCCTTTGAAGCAGAAACACGTTTACATCCTAGCCCTATTGAAGAACCATAGAAAATCGCTTTACGAAAAGCACTCCTTCTGCTTATAGACCCAGTCAGGAATGACCTAGCCTGGAATCCCCTGCACCATTCTGCAGCTTTCCAGCTGCGTCACACACTGGCAAAAGAAACTTTCTCCTAGCTGCTTTCCTTTGAAGCAGAAACACGTTTACATCCTAGCCCCTTTGAAGTACCATTGAACTTTGCTTTACAAAAAGCAATCCTTCTGCTTATAGACCCAGCCAGGAATGACCTAGCCTGGAATCCCCTGCACCATTCTGCAGCTTTCCAGCTGCGTCACACACTGGCAAAAGAAACTTTCTCCTAGCTGCTTTCCTTTGAAGAAGAAGCACGTTTACATCCTATCCCCTTTGAAGAACCATAGAAATGCCGTTTAGAAAAAGCACTCCTTCTGCATGTAGACCCAGCCAGGAATGGCCTAGCCTGGAATCCCCTGCACCATTCTGCAGCTTTCCAGCTGCGTCACACACTGGCAAAAGAAACTTTCTCGTAGCTGCTTTCCTTTGAAGCAGAAACACGTTTACATCCTAGCCCCATTGAAGAACCATAGAAATGCCGTTTAGAAAAAGCACTCCTTCTGCTTATAGACCCAGTCAGGAATGACCTAGCCTGGAATCCCCTACACCATTCTGCAGCTTTCCAGCTCCCTCACACACTGGCAAAAGCAACTTTCTCCTAGCTGCTTTCCTTTGAAGCAGAAACACGTTTACATCCTAGCCCCATTGAAGAACCATAGAAATTCGGTTTAGAAAAAGCACTCCTTCTGCTTATAGACCCAGCCAGGAATGGCCTAGCCTGGAATCCCCTGCACCATTCTGCAGCTTTCCAGCTGCGTCACACACTGGCAAAAGAAACTTTCTCCTAGCTGCTTTCCTTTGAAGCAGAAACACGTTTACATCCTAGCCCCATTGAAGAACCATAGCATTGCAGTTTAGAAAAAGCACTCCTTCTGCTTATAGACCCAGTCAGGAATGGCCTAGCCTGGAATCCCCTGCACCATTCTGCAGCTTCCAGCTCCCTCACACACTGGCAAAAGAAACTTTCTCCTAGCTGCTTTCCTTTGAAGCAGAAACACGTTTACATCCTAGCCCCATTGAAGAACCATAGAAATTCGCTTTACAAAAAGCACTCCTTCTGCTTATAGACCCAGTCAGGAATGACCTAGCCTGGAATCCCCTGCACCATTCTGCAGCTTTCCAGCTGCGTCACACACTGGCAAAAGAAACTTTCTCCTAGCTGCTTTCCTTTGAAGCAGAAACACGTTTACATCCTAGCCCCATTGAAGAACCATAGAAATTCGCTTTACAAAAAGCACTCCTTCTGCTTATAGACCCAGTCAGGAATGGCCTAGCCTGGAATCCCCTGCACCATTCTGCAGCTTTCCAGCTCCCTCACACACTGGCAAAAGAAACTTTCTCCTAGCTGCTTTCCTTTGAAGCAGAAACACGTTTACATCCTAGCCCCATTGAAGAAACATAGAAATGCCGTTTAGAAAAAGCATTCCTTCTGCTTATAGACCCAGTCAGGAATGACCTAGCCTGGAATCCCCTGCACCATTCTGCAGCTTTCCAGCTGCGTCACACACTGGCAAAAGAAACTTTCTCCTAGCTGCTTTCCTTTGAAGCAGAAACACATTTACATCCTAGCCCCATTGAAGAACCATAGAAATTCGCTTTACAAAAAGCACTCCTTCTGCTTATAGAGCCAGCCAGGAATGGCCTAGCCTGGAATCTCCTGCACCATTCTGCAGCTTTCCAGCTCCCTCACACACTGGCAAAAGAAACTTTCTCCTAGCTGCTTTCCTTTGAAGCAGAAACACGTTTACATCCTAGCCCCATTGAAGAACCATAGTAATGCTGTTTAGAAAAAGCACTCCTTCTGCTTATAGACCCAGTCAGGAATGGCCTAGCCTGGAATCCCCTGCACCATTCTGCAGCTTTCCAGCTCCTCACACACTGGCAAAAGAAACTTTCTCCTAGCTGCTTTCCTTTGAAGCAGAAACACGTTTACATCCTAGCCCCATTGAAGAACCATAGAAATGCCGTTTAGAAAAAGCACTCCTTCTGCTTATAGACCCAGTCAGGAATGACCTAGCCTGGAATCCCCTGCACCATTCTGCAGCTTTCCAGCTGCGTCACACACTGGCAAAAGAAACTTTCTCCTAGCTGCTTTCCTTTGAAGCAGAAACACGTTTACATCCTAGTCCCCATTGAAGAACCATAGAAATTCGCTTTACAAAAAGCACTCCTTCTGCTTATAGACCCAGTCAGGAATGACCTAGCCTGGAATCCCCTACACCATTCTGCAGCTTTCCAGCTGCGTCACACACTGGCAAAAGAAACTTTCTCCTAGCTGCTTTCCTTTGAAGCAGAAACACGTTTACATCCTAGCCCCATTGAAGAAACATAGAAATTCGGTTTAGAAAAGCAATCCTTCTGCTTATAGACCCAGCCAGGAATGGCCTAGCCTGGAATCCCCTGCACCATTCTGCAGCTTTCCAGCTGCGTCACACACTGGCAAAAGAAACTTTCTCCTAGCTGCTTTCCTTTGAAGCAGAAACACGTTTACATCCTAGCCCCATTGAAGAACCATAGAAATGCTGTTTAGAAAAAGCACTCCTTCTGCGTGTAGACCCAGGCAGGAATGGCCTAGCCTGGAATCCCCTGCACCATTCTGCAGCTTTCCAGCTGCATCACACACTGGCAAAAGAAACTTTCTCCTAGCTGCTTTCCTTTGAAGCAGAAACACGTTTACATCCTATCCCATTGAAGAACCATAGAAATTCGCTTTACAAAAAGCACTCCTTCTGCGTGTAGACCCAGCCAGGAATGGCCTAGCCTGGAATCCCCTGCACCATTCTGCAGCTTTCCAGCTCCCTCACACACTGGCAAAAGAAACTTTCTCCTAGCTGCTTTCCTTTGAAGCAGAAACACGTTTACATCCTAGCCCCATTGAAGAACCATAGAAATTCGCTTTAGAAAAAGCACTCCTTCTGCTTATAGACCCAGTCAGGAATGGCCTAGCCTGGAATCCCCTACACCATTCTGCAGCTTTCCAGCTGCGTCACACACTGGCAAAAGAAACTTTCTCCTAGCTGCTTTCCTTTGAAGCAGAAACACGTTTACATCCTAGCCCATTGAAGAACCATAGAAATTCGCTTTACAAAAAGCACTCCTTCTGCTTATAGACCCAGTCAGGAATGACCTAGCCTGGAATCCCCTACACCATTCTGCAGCTTTCCAGCTGCGTCACACACTGGCAAAAGAAACTTTCTCCTAGCTGCTTTCCTTTGAAGCAGAAACACGTTTACATCCTAGCCCCATTGAAGAACCATAGAAATTCGCTTTAGAAAAAGCACTCCTTCTGCGTATAGACCCAGCCAGGAATGGCCTAGCCTGGAATCCCCTGCACCATTCTGCAGCTTTCCAGCTGCGTCACACACTGGCAAAAGAAACTTTCTCCTAGCTGCTTTCCTTTGAAGCAGAAACACGTTTACATCCTATCCCCATTGAAGAACCATAGAAATTCGCTTTACAAAAAGCACTCCTTCTGCTTATAGACCCAGTCAGGAATGACCTAGCCTGGAATCCCCTGCACCATTCTGCAGCTTTCCAGCTGCGTCACACACTGGCAAAAGAAACTTTCTCCTAGCTGCTTTCCTTTGAAGCAGAAACACGTTTACATCCTAGCCCCATTGAAGAACCATAGAAATTCGCTTTACAAAAAGCACTCCTTCTGCTTATAGACCCAGTCAGGAATGACCTAGCCTGGAATCCCCTGCACCATTCTGCAGCTTTCCAGCTGCGTCACACACTGGCCAAAGAAACATTCTCCTAGCTGCTTTCCTTTTTAGCAGAAAAACTTTTACATCCTAGCCCCATTGAAGAAACATAGAAAATAGGTTTAGAAAAAGCACTCCTTCTGCCTATAGACCCAGCCAGGAATGGCCTAGCCTGGAATCCCCTGCACCAATCTGCAGCTTTCCAGCTCCCTCACACACTGGCAAAAGAAACTTTCTCCTAGCTGCTTTCCTTTAAGCAGAAACACTTTCACATCATAGCCCCATTGAAGAACCATAGTAATGCTGTTATAGAAAAAGCAATCCTTCTGCCTATAGACCCAGCCAGGAATGGCCTAGCCTGGAATCCCCTGCACCAATCTGCAGCTTTCCAGCTCCCTCACACACTGGCAATAGAAACTTTCTCCTAGCTGCTTTCCTTTGAAGCAGAAACACGTTTAAATCCTATCACCATTAAAGAACCATAGTAATGCTGTTTAGAAAAATCACTCCATCTGTGAGTAGACCCAGTCAGGAATGGCCTAGCCTGGAATCCCCTGCACCATTCTGCAGCTTTCCAGCTCCCTCACACACTGGCAAAAGAAACTTTCTCCTAGCTGCTTTCCTTTGAAGCAGAAACACGTTTACATCCTAGCCCCATTGAAGAACCATAGAAATTCGGTTTAGAAAAAGCACTCCTTCTGCTTATAGACCCAGTCAGGAATGGCCTAGCCTGGAATCCCCTGCACCATTCTGCAGCTTTCCAGCTCCGTCACACACTGGCAAAAGAAACTTTCTCCTAGCTGCTTTCCTTTGAAGCAGAAACACGTTTACATCCTATCCCCATTGAAGAACCATAGAAATTCGCTTTACAAAAAGCACTCCTTCTGCTTATAGACCCAGTCAGGAATGGCCTAGCCTGGAATCCCCTACACCATTCTGCAGCTTTCCAGCTGCGTCACACACTGGCAAAAGAAACTTTCTCCTAGCTGCTTTCCTTTGAAGCAGAAACACGTTTACATCCTATCCCCATTGAAGAACCATAGAAATTCGCTTTACAAAAAGCACTCCTTCTGCATATAGACCAGCCAGGAATGAACTAGCCTGGAATCCGCTGCACCATTCTGCAGCTTTCCAGCTCCCTCACACACTGGCAAAAGAAACTTTCTCCTAGCTGCTTTCCTTTGAAGCAGAAACACGTTTACATCCTAGCCCCATTGAAGAAACATAGAAATTTGGTTTAGAAAAAGCAATCCTTCTGCTTAAAGACCCAGTCACGAATGACCTAGCCTGGAATCCGCTGCACCATTCTGCAGCTTTCCAGCTCCCTCACACACTGGCAAGAGCAACTTTCTCCTAGCTGCTTTCCTTTGAAGCAGAAACACGTTTACATCCTATCCCCATTGAAGAACCATAGAAATTCGCTTTACAAAAAGCACTCCTTCTGCCTATAGACCCAGCCAGGAATGGCCTAGCCTGGAATCCCCTGCACCAATCTGCAGCTTTCCAGCTCCCTCACACACTGGCAAAAGAAACTTTCTCCTAGCTGCTTTCCTTTAAGCAGAAACACTTTCACATCATAGCCCCATTGAAGAACCATAGTAATGCTGTTATAGAAAAAGCAATCCTTCTGCCTATAGACCCAGCCAGGAATGGCCTAGCCTGGAATCCCCTGCACCATTCAGCAGCTTTCCAGCTCACTCACACACTGGCAATAGAAACTTTCTCCTAGCTGCTTTCCTTTGAAGCAGAAACACGTTTAAATCCTATCACCATTAAAGAACCATAGTAATGCTGTTTAGAAAAATCACTCCATCTGTGAGTAGACCCAGTCAGGAATGGCCTAGCCTGGAATCCCCTACACATTCTGCAACTTTGCAGCTCCCCCACACACTGGCAAAAGAAACTTTCTCCTAGCTGCTTTCCTTTGAGTCAGAAACACGTTTACATCCTAGCCCCATTGAAGAAACATAGAAATTCGGTTTAGAAAAAGCACTCCTTCTGCTTATAGACCCAGTCAGGAATGACCTAGCCTGGAATCCCCTGCACCATTCTGCAGCTTTCCAGCTGCGTCACACACTGGCAAAAGAAACTTTCTCCTAGCTGCTTTCCTTTGAAGCAGCAACACGTTTACATCCTATCCCCATTGAAGAACCATAGAAATTCGCTTTACAAAAAGCACTCCTTCTGCTTATAGACCCAGTCAGGAATGGCCTAGCCTGGAATCCCCTACACCATTCTGCAGCTTTCCAGCTGCGTCACACACTGGCCAAAGAAACTTTCTCCTAGCTGATTTCCTTTGAAGCAGAAACACGTTTACATCCTATCCCCATTGAAGAACCATAGAAATTCGCTTTACAAAAAGCACTCCTTCTGCATATAGACCAGCCAGGAATGAACTAGCCTGGAATCCGCTGCACCATTCTGCAGCTTTCCAGCTCCCTCACACACTGGCAAAAGAAACTTTCTCCTAGCTGCTTTCCTTTGAAGCAGAAACACGTTTACATCCTAGCCCCATTGAAGAAACATAGAAATTTGGTTTAGAAAAAGCACTCCTTCTGCTTAAAGACCCAGTCACGAATGACCTAGCCTGGAATCCGCTGCACCATTCTGCAGCTTTCCAGCTCCCTCACACACTGGCAAGAGCAACTTTCTCCTAGCTGCTTTCCTTTGAAGCAGAAACACGTTTACATCCTATCCCCATTGAAGAACCATAGAAATTCGCTTTACAAAAAGCACTCCTTCTGCTTATAGACCCAGTCAGGAATGGCCTAGCCTGGAATCCCCTACACCATTCTGCAGCTTTCCAGCCGCGTCACACACTGGCAAAAGAAACTTTCTCCTAGCTGTTTTCCTTTGAAGCAGAAACACGTTTACATCCAAGCCCCATTGAAGAACCATAGAAATTTGCTTTACAAGAAGCACTCGTTCTGCTTATAGTCCCAGTCAGGAATGACCTATCCTCGAATCCCCTACACCATTCTGCAGCTTTACAGCTACGTCACACACTAGCAAAAGAAACTTTCTCCTAGCTGCTTTCCTTTGAAGCAGAAACACGTTTACATCCTAGCCCCATTGATGAAATATAGAAATTCGGTTTAGAAAAAGCAATCCTTCTGCTTATAGACCCAGCCAGGAATGCCCTAGCCTGGAATCCCCTGCACCATTCTGCAGCTTTCCAGCTCACTCACACACTGGCAAAAGAAACTTTCTCCTAGCTGCTTTCCTTTGAAGCGCAAACACGTTTACATCCTAGCCCCACTGAAGAACCATAGTAATGATGTTTAGAAAAAGCACTCCTTCTGCTTATAGACCCAGTCAGGAATGACCTAGCCTGGAGTCCCCTGCACCATTCTGCAGCTTTCCAGCTCCCTCACACACTGGCAAAAGAAACGTTCTCCTAGCTGCTTTCCTTTGAAGCAGAAACACATTTACATCCTAGCTCCATTGAAAAACCATAGAAATTCGGTTAACAAAAAGCACTCCTTCTGCTTAGAGACCCAGTCAGGAATGACCTAGCCTGGAATCCCCTGCACCATTCTGCAGCTTTCCAGCTCACTCACACACTGGCAAAAGAAACTTTCTCCTAGCTGCTTTCCTTTGAATCAGAAACACATTTACATCCTAGCCCCATTGAAGAACCATAGAAATTTGCTTTACAAAAAGCACTCATTCTGCTTATAGACCCAGTCAGGAATGACCTAGCCTCGAATCCCCTACACCATTCTGCAGCTTTCCACCTGCGTCACACGCTGGCCATAGAATCTTTCTCCTAGATGCTTTCCTTTGAAGCACAAACACGTTTACATCCTAGCCCCATTGAAGAAACATAGAAATTCGGTTTAGAAGAAGCAATCCTTCTGCGTGTAGACCCAGCCAGGAATGGCCTAGCCTGGAATCCCCTGCACCATTCTGCAGCTTTCCAGCTGTGTCACACACTGGCAGAAGAAGCTTTCTCCTAGCTGCTTTCCTTTGAAGCAGAAACACGTTTACATCCTTTCCCTATTGAAGAACCATAGAAATTCGCTTTACAAAAAGCATTCATTCTGCTTATAGACCCAGTCAGGAATGGCCTAGCCTGGAATCCCCTACACCATTCTGCAGCGTTCCAGCTGCATCACTCACTGGCAAAAGAAACTTTCTCCTAGCTGCTTTCCTTTGAAGCAGAAACACGTTTACATCCTAGCCCCATGGAAGAACCATAGAAATGCCGTTTAGAAAAAGCACTCCTTCTCCTTATAGACCCAGGCAGGAATGGCACCTCTCCTGGGAAGCAGGACTGAAAGAACTGGGGCTGTTGAGGCTGCAGAAGAGAAGGCAGAGCTCCGAGCTACGCTGCAGTATCTGAAAGGGACCTGCAGCAAAGCTGGAGGACTGTCTATAAGGGCCTGTGCTGATACTCTGTGCATTTAAAAGTATTGCTGTGAAGCTGCTCCAAGAAAAACTTTAGAGACTGAAGAAATCAAAAACCAAACTGCCAGATTCCCTCACACAACTTTCTGCATGACCACAGCAAACCCCTTTCACTTCACATCGCTTCTGACACCCACTCTGGGAGCTGTACACTTCTTCTCTCCGTCATGCCGGGAGAAAGATCTGGTGAACGTGGCAGCACGTGGCAGAGGTTCAAGACTTAAGCAGACACCTGATTGCTATCACAGCTCAGAAACGACTGAGACACATGCCCTCCTCCCAAACCTAGCAGTTAGGAAGTGCTACAGCTGCACCAGATCACACTGGGATCTGCTTCTTGCACAGGATGCAGCAGATTCTGGTCCATAGCTCAGAGAGGATTGCTTAGCTACTGCTGTTTATAAACACGAACCAAAAACAACCACAAAAACAAAGGCTCAGAGCTGGAAACAGTTCTCAGCAGTGCAGCAAAATCCCTTTCTTTTATTCCATAGAGAGGTGCTGCAGTGACCTCAGGGGTTTTTAAGTCAAAAGCTGCTTGCTGGAATCATAGAATCAGTCAGGGTCAGAAGGGACCACAAGGACCTCGATCCAGAGACACTTCACACTAGCCTGAGCCAAAACTAGAACGGTAGGAAAACAGACAAATCACAAAACATAGGACTGCCTTAACTGCCCTACATTGTAACTAGCAGCACCAAGTCCAAATCAATTCAGAGCCTTGGCACTGTTTCTCCTTGAAGATTTTAACCCTGGACACAAAGGAGTCCTGCTCTCAGCCATGGGATTACAATAAAAGTGACTCAAATGACTAAAAAGGGTAACACAAATGCCTTTTACTGACCAATCTCTCTACATGTTCCTATGATGCTCCACTAACTCCCTCCTTCAGAGTGGCTAACAGTCTCCAACAGACACTGCACCAGCAGCTACCTTGAAGATCTGTAACCAGCTGAGTGAAGGGCTGTAAAACAAATTCACCTCCTTCAGAAAGCTTCTCATCAGTTACACAGAGCAGTCAGAGCCTGCTTCCATTCACATCTTTCTTTATCAAGTTCTACTGTGGAGTCAGAACACTTAAAGTCCACTTAGTCACAGGTTAAGTCGACTCTGCTGTTGGTATCCAACCCCATGCTGCTGGCTGAAGCAAAGTATTCCAGGGCGTGAAGGTGAGACTGCAACACGAGAGACCTCCTGTGCCAAGTGCTGCTTTGGGTTTCTGGGGTTGGGATCAGGAGGGGATGGGTGGCAGGTGGCTGACTCCTGCTTTCTGCAAACAGAAACAGGCTAAGGTAATTGTGCACTGCAGGATCTCATTTTGTATTTACCTCTTGATCTCAACCCAGAGGGTTTTTCCTTGGCTGTGTTACTTTTGCCTCACTTCTGTGTTGGAGGGAAACAGGAGGCTAAGCCATTACAGCACTGTAAGTTGTTCAGGCACTGGGAAAACAATTCAACAGGCCCCTGTGTTCCAGGAGGTTTATCAAGTAGCCTGCCAACATTTTCAGGTGCTAAAGAACTAATGAACATTCCATTTAGGAAACAGCTCCCTCATCTCATAGCAAGCAAACATTCCCCACTGTCACTAATCCTATAAAAGACTGATAAAAGACTTCATTGAATGGTTTAGGTTGGAAGGGACCTCAAGGATCATCCAGTCCCAACCCTCTGCTCTAGGCAGGGATACCTCCCACTGCAACAGGCTGCTCAAGGCCTCATCCAACCTCAATTCATATTCATTTACACCAAAGCTGAGAAAATAGAAAGGTCTGGGGCAGTTGTTTGGCTTTGGCATCAAACCAATGCACAACAGGTAGAATGGGACTTCTTGGGGAAACTAAACTGTCTTTAGCTATGAGGCTGAGAAAGACTTTTCCTATCTCTTCAGCCTTCATTTCACCTGACTCTGTGTTCAGCTGGGCTGTGTTAGGAGCAGTTCACCACATGCAGCAAGGCCAAGGGGCACTACCTTGATCTCGCTGGTAATGACCAATTCAAAACTCTCCAAACAGTGTTACAGAGTTGTTACCTGCAAAGCTCTTTCAGTCGCACTTGCTCTTTGTTTATCTATTAAAGACAACCAAGAGAACATCCATGGGTTGGGGATTTTCCCCCCCTGTCAATTTCTGAGGGGCCTGGAGTTACAGGCAAGCCCAAACCACCCTAATGCAAACCAAAAGGTCCTCTCTCGTGATGACAATGACCAACAAATGACTCCCTTCAATAAATAAGTGATTTGGGAAATTCCAGAGAGTACTTTTGCTAAACAAGTTAGTCTCTTTTCTTTTCCATCAGGTCTTTCTGTTGAAGCTCAGCATCTGAAAGCTCTGTACCTCTTCCCTGCCCTCCTGCCGCTGCCCTCCACCTTTCCCCGGGCAGCCCCTGCCATCCTCCCCCACTCTCTGCCTTCCCCCGGGCAGTTTCTGCTGCTTTCCTCCTCCTCCTCTCCACTCTACATTACCAGCTTCTGCTCCATTACCAGTTCCATTACCAGCTGCTGCTGCTGGTCCATTACCAGCTCCAGTTGGTGCTCCTGCTCCATCTTTGCCTCCATCGCAGAACCCAGAGCAAAACCCTCGAGGATCCAACCTCCTAGAGAAACCTCAGCCTCAGTAACAACACAGACTTAGCACCCGTGAGCTAAGGGGGATGTTGCAGTGGGTCAGTAGCCCAGCCCTAAGGTGGCCCTAGCTAGCCGGGGGGCCAGCCAGGCCCCCCGGCCTTTGAAACCCTCCACCACACACCCGGTGCTCACCCGTGCGCACTCACCTGGGATGCCAGGCGGAGGATCCCTTGGCCCGCAATGGGCCCAGCTTGGGGCTGGGCTCCTCCTGCTCTGCTTATAAAGGGCACTGAGCAGGGAGGGCAAAGTGGCCACAGCTGGGGTGGGAGGAGACTTCAATTGACCTCCCCTTTTTAAGTTGCCCCAGGAGAGGCAGAAGCCTTTGGCTGCTCCCCTTTGCGGGGGTAGGTTGGCTGTGTCCTTTGTGGGGTGGTGTTTTGGCTGTGTGCTTTGTGGGGTGCTTTTGCTTTTCTCTAAGCCACTCCTCCCCTCTGCTCTGCTTGGGATTTCTGTTCCTCCTTGGTATGCTGTGCTGAAAGCTGTGCTTGAAGTTGTGCTGTTTCCTTCATGAGAGAGGTTTGCTTTTGTGCTTCCTGCCTTGCTCCTCTCTTGTTTTCACCTGTTGGGGGCCAGAATCTCCCTTCCTCTTGTTGCAGCCTGGCAGCAAGAGTCAGAGTCCCTACAGCATCTCGTTGCCTCCTTTGCCCTTTGCTTGCTGAGACAGCACAGCTCTGGCCTCTGGTGTGGCTCTCGTTATTGTGGGGGGGAGAGCGAAGAGGGAGGTGGGGGGGAGAGAAGAGGGGGGGGGCGAGAGCGAAGAGGGGGGGAGAGAAGAGGTGGGGGGGGGAGTGAAGAGGAGGGGGGGGAGCTGTTTAGTCGGGGGAAGAGAAGGGATCTCATGAACGTCTATACATTACCAAGGGGCAGGGGTCAGCACCAAGGGCCCAGCTGCTGCTTGGTGGTGCTCAGCACTAGGACAAGTAACAACAGACAGCAGCTGCTCCGCCTCAACAGGAGCAGAGATTTCTTGTCTGGGAGGCTGACAGAGGACTGGGACAGACTGAAACCAAAACATTGCTCAGAACACAAAAGAACCTCTGAAGCCATGGCAAAAAGCTCAAGGAAAAGAGGTTGGATTTTCATGATTCTGTCCCTTAAAATATGTCAGACTAACAGCAGAGTGAAAAATGTGAAATTCATGCAGGTGGAACAGTTAGAACTGTGGCAGACATGATTGGCTGTTTTAATCAAGAAGTTCATTTGGTTTAAGCCTAGTTCTAAATAGTGACAATAGATACACTAGGCACAGCATGGCAACAAGCTTACATCAAAGCATTTCCAAAGCCTCTGCAACTAAGTCCTTCTTGACTGACAAGAGCATCACCTCATTGAATAAGCAATGAACTCTACCATTACAGCAGCCTTGGCCTCATAGATGACTCTTGCTTCGTTGCAGAAGTCCATCACCAGCCTGTGCCTGCAATGTCAAATGGAACCATGTCAAAACTGCTGACACTTTGCAGTTATGATCCCAACAGTTCATTCCTCAGACCTCCCAACCCTTAAGTCCCTTAAGAAGGAAGTGAAAAGCAATTGCTCTTGCATTTCATGCTGCCCAGACGCTCCCAGCTCCTCCAGTAAGGCTAAGCATTCCAACAGGCTCAGGCCAAACTCTCCCACAGTTGTTTGAGACCATCACAGCAAACTAACAGCAAGTTGCTGCTCTACTCTCAGACCACAGAGGCTGCCTAGGGAGTCGCCATCCCTGCAGCTGCTCAAGAAAAGCCTGGATGAGGCACTTAGTGCCGTGGCCTAGCTGACTGGAGAGGGCTGGGGGCTAGGTTGGGCTGGATGAGCTTGGAGGTCTCTTCCAACCTGGCTGATTCCACGATTCTAAGTGTACAAATACCCCAGCTGTGTGCTTTGAACCTTGTAAATAAGCTTTCTGCAGAGACTGAACGATAAGAAACAGGTTGGTTGTAGTTATTAACAACCTTTGCCTGGATACCAACATTAATATTGATTATTAATTGTGCATCACTCATAACGCACCCATTCCATGGCTCCTGGAGTTCCCACAGTGAGAACAGCAAAGGACGGCACACCCCAAGCACTCCTCACCACGTATTCACTGCCAGCACCCAACACGGGAAGACAGCCAGGACAGGAAGATAAATCACACGGCGTAACAATCGGAGCCACCGCAGCTAAGGGGGGAAAAACCAAACACCAACCAATATATCTCAAGCCACAACAAAGACTTACTTCAGCAGCACCATCCAAGATATCCTTCATGAACTTAACCATGTCCTCTGTCTTCTCCAGGTGTCTGTCTGGCAGCAAACACTGCTGGTTGGAGGCATTCAAGGCGACGGTAGTACGGATGGTCAGCTCGCTGGCAATGGAAAGCAGATGGGTTACAGGTTTGAAGAGCCGCAGTGTAAAACACTGCAAAGCAAAGAATTCCTACAGCATGTCAGAGGGCGCTCAGTAAGCTTCTCCCTGTGTGTGTTCCCTTAAAGGCAAGAGGGGAAGGGGGAAGAGAATGGTACAAAAAAGCTTCTCAGCAGTACTTTGTCCCCTCACATCCGTGCAGGCAATGCGATCGAAGCTTATTGCATTTCACACCCCCACAGGTAGCTCATGACTTCCCCAGCAGCAAGAGATCACAGACAGGAACCTTGCACATGAAACGTACTACTAAGGTAACACAGGAAGTCATTCAGCATGCAAAGGCAAAAGCACAACCCAAAACATTCCGCGTTTACATCCTAGCCCCATTGAAGAACCATAGAAATGCTGTTTAGAAAAAGCACTCCTTCTGCTTATAGACTCTGCCAACAATGGCCTAGCCTGGAATCTCCTGCACCATTCTGCAGCTTTCCAGCTCCCTCACACACTGGCAGAAGAAACTTTCTCCTAGCTGCTTTCCTTTGAAGCAGAAACACGTTTACATCCTAGCCCCACTGAAGAACCATAGAAATTCGCTTTACAAAAAGCACTCCTTCTGCTTATAGACCCAGTCAGGAATGACCTAGCCTGGAATCCCCTGCACCGTTCTGCAGCTTTCCAGCTGCGTCACACACTGGCAAAAGAAACTTTCTCCTAGCTGCTTTCCTTTGATGCAGAAACACGTTTACATCCTAGCCCCATTGAAGAACCATAGAAATGCCGTTTAGAAAAAGCACTCCTTCTGCTTATAGACCCAGTCAGGAATGACCTAGCCTGGAATCCCCTGCACCATTCTGCAGCTTTCCAGCTGCGTCACATACTGGGAACAGAAACGTTCTCGTAGCTGCTTTCCTTTGAAGCAGAAACACATTTCCATCCTAGCCCCATTGAAGAACCATAGAAATGCCTTTTAGAAAAAGAACTCCTTCTTCTTATAGTGCCAGCCAGGAATGGCCTAGCCTGGAATCCCCTGCACCATTCTGCAGCTTTCCAGCCACGTCACACACTGGCAAAAAGAACTTTCTCCTAGCTGATTTCCTTTGAGGCAGAAACACGTTGACATCCTAGCCCCATTGAAGAACCATAGAAATACGATTTAGAAAAACCTCTCCTGCTTATAGACCCAGCCAGGAATGACCTAGCCTGGAATCCCCTGCACCATTCTGCAGCTTTCCAGCTCCCTCACACACTGGCAAAAGAAACTTTCTCCTAGCTGCTTTCCTTTGAAGCAGAAACACGTTTACATCCTAGCCCCATTGAAGAACCATAGAAATGCCGTTTAGAAAAAGCACTCCTTCTGCTTATAGACCCAGTCAGGAATGACCTAGCCTGGAATCCCCTGCACCATTCTGCAGCTTTCCAGCTCTCTCACACACTGGCAAAAGAAACTTTCTCCTAGCTGCTTTCCTTTGAAGCAGAAACACGTTTACATCCTAGCCCCATTGAAGAACCATAGAAATGCCGTTTAGAAAAAGCACTCCTTCTGCTTATAGACCCAGTCAGGAATGACCTAGCCTGGAATCCCCAGCACCATTCTGCAGCTTTCCAGCTGCGTCACACACTGGCAAAAGAAACTTTCTCCTAGCTGCTTTCCTTTGAAGCAGAAACGCGTTTACATCCTAGCCCCATTGAAGAACCATAGAAATGCTGTTTAGAAAAATCACTCCTTCTGCTTATAGTACCAGCCAGGAATAGCCTAGCCTGGAATCCCCTGCACCATTCTGCAGCTTTCCAGCTCCCTCACACACTGGCAAAAGAAACTTTCTCCTAGCTGCTTTCCTTTGAAGCAGAAACACGTTTACATCCTAGCCCCATTGAAGAACCATAGAAATTCGCTTTACAAAAAGCACTCCTTCTGCTTATAGACCCAGTCAGGAATGACCTAGCCTGGAATCCCCTGCACCGTTCTGCAGCTTTCCAGCTGCGTCACACACTGGCAAAAGAAACTTTCTCCTAGCTCCTTTCCTTTGAAGCAGAAACACGTTTACATCCTAGCCCCGTTGAAGAACCATAGAAATGCCTTTTAGAAAAAGAACTCCTTCTTCTTATAGTGCCAGCCAGGAATGGCCTAGCCTGGAATCCCCTGCACCATTCTGCAGCTTTCCAGCCACGTCACACACTGGCAAAAAAAACTTTCTCCTAGCTGATTTCCTTTGAGGCAGAAACACGTTTACATGCTAGCCCCATTGAAGTACCATTGAACTTCGCTTTTCAAAAAGCACTCCTTCTGCTTATAGACCCAGTCAGGAATGGCCTAGCCTGGAATCCCCTACACCATTCTGCAGCGTTCCAGCTGCGTCACACACTGGCAAAAGAAACTTTCTCCTAGCTGCTTTCCTTTGAAGCAGAAACACGTTTACATCCTAGCCCCATTGAAGAACCATAGAAATTCGCTTTAGAAAAAGCACTCCTTCTGCTTGTAGAGCCAGCCAGGCATGGCCTAGCCTGGAATCCCCTACACCATTCTGCAGCTTTCCAGCTCCCTCACACACTGGCAAAAGAAACTTTCTCCTAGCTGCTTTCCTTTGAAGCAGAAACACGTTTACATCCTAGCCCCATTGAAGAAACATAGTAATCATGTTTACAAAAAGCACTCCTTCTGCGTGTAGACCCAGCCAGGAATGACCTAGCCTGGAATGTCCTGCACCATTCTGAAGCTTTCCAGCTCCCTCACACACTGGCAAAGGAAACTTTCTCCTGGCTGTTTTCCTTTGAAGCAGAAACACGTTTACATCCTAATCCCATTGAAGAGCCATAGAAATGCCTTTTAGAAAAAGCACTCCTTCTGCTTACAGACCCAGCCTAGAATGGCCTAGCCCGGAATTTCCTGCACTGTTCTGCAGCTTTCCAGCTCCCTCACACACTGGCAAAAGAAACTTTCTCCTAGCTGCTTTTACTTTGAAGCAGAAACACGTTTACATCCTAGCCCCACTGAAGAATCATAGAAATTCGCTTTATAAAAAGCATTCATTCAGCTTATAGACGCAGTAAGGAATGACCTAGCCTCGAATCCCCTACACCATTCTGCAGCTTTCCAGCTGCTTCACACACTGGCAAAAGAAACTTTCTCCTAGCTGCTTTCCTTTGAAGCAGAAACACGTTTACATCCTAGACCCATTGAAGAACCATAGAAATGCCTTTTAGAAAAAAGCACTCCTTCTGCTTATAGACCCAGTCAGGAATGACCTAGCCTGGAATCACCTGCACCGTTCGGCAGCTTTCCAGCTGCATCACACACTGGCAAAAGAAACTTTCTCCTAGCTGCTTTCCTTTGAAGCAGAAACACGTTTACATCCTAGACCCATTGAAGAACCATAGAAATGCCTTTTAGAAAAAAGCACTCCTTCTGCTTATAGACCCAGTCAGGAATGACCTTGCCTGGAATCCCCTGCACCGTTCTGCAGCTTTCCAGCTGCGTCACACACTGGGAACAGAAACTTTCTCCTAGCTGCTTTCCTTTGAAGCAGAAACACGTTTACATCCTAGCCCCATTGAAGAACCATAGAAATGCCTTTTAGAAAAAGCACTCCTTCTGCTTACAGACCCAGCCAGGAATGGCCTAGCCCGAAATTTCCTGCACCGTTCTGCAGCTTTCCAGCTCCCTCACACCCTGGCAGAAGAAACTTTCTCCTAGCTGCTTTCCTTTGAAGCAGAAACACGTTTACATCCTAGCCCCATTGAAGAAACATAGAAATTAGGTTTAAAAAAAGCAATCCTTCTGCTAATAGAACCAGTCAGGAATGACCTAGCCTGGAATCCCCTGCACCATTCTGCAGCTTTCCAGCTCCCTCACACACTGGCCAAAGAAACTTTCTCCTAGCTGCTTTCCTTTGAAGCAGAAACACGTTTACATCCCTGCCCCATTGAGGAACCATAGTAATGCTGTTTAGAAAAAGCACTCCTTCTGCGTGTAGACCCAGCCAGGAATGGCCTAGCCTGGAATCCCCTGCACCATTCTGCAGCATTCCAGCTGTGTCACACACTGGCAAAAGAAACTTTCTCCTAGCTGCTTTCCTTTGAAGCAGAAACACGTTTACATCCTATTCCCATTGAAGAACCATAGAAATTCGCTTTACGAAAAGCACTCCTTCTGCTTATTGACCCAGCCAGGAATGACCTAGCCTGGAATCCCCTGCACCATTCTGCAGCTTTCCAGCTGCGTCACACACTGGCAAAAGAAACTTTCTCCTAGCTGCTTTCCTTTGAAGCAGAAACACGTTTACATCCTAGCCCCATTGAAGAACCATAGAAATGCCGTTTAGAAAAAGCACTCCTTCTGCTTATAGACCCAGCCAGGAATGGCCTAGCCTGGAATCCCCTGCACCATTCTGCAGCTTTCCAGCTCCGTCACACACTGGCAAAAGAAACTTTCTCCTAGCTGCTTTCCTTTGAAGCAGAAACACGTTTACATCCTAGCCCCATTGAAGAACCATACAAATTCGCTTTAGAAAAAGCAATCCTTCTGCTTATAGACCCAGCCAGGAATGGCCTAGCCTGGAATCCCCTGCACCATTCTGCAGCTTTCCAGCTCCCTCACACACTGGCAAAAGAAACTTTCTCCTAGCTGCTTTCCTTTGAAGCAGAAACACGTTTACATCCTAGCCCCATTGAAGAACCATAGAAATTCGCTTTACAAAAAGCAATCCTTCTGCTTATAGACCCAGCCAGGAATGGCCTAGCCTGGAATCCCCTACACCATTCTGCAGCTTTCCAGCTGCGTCACACACTGGCAAAAGAAACTTTCTCCTAGCTGCTTTCCTTTGAAGCAGAAACACGTTTACATCCTAGCCCCATTGAAGAACCATAGAAATTCGCTTTAGAAAAAGCACTCCTTCTGCTTATAGACCCAGTCAGGAATGGCCTAGCCTGGAATCCCCTGCACCATTCTGCAGCTTTCCAGCTCCCTCACACACTGGCAAAAGAAACTTTCTCCTAGCTGCTTTCCTTTGAAGCAGAAACACGTTTACATCCTAGCCCCATTGAAGAACCATAGAAATTCGCTTTAGAAAAAGCACTCCTTCTGCTTGTAGACCCAGTCAGCAATGGCCTAGCCTGGAATCCCCTGCACCATTCTGCAGCTTTCCAGCTGCCTCACACACTGGCAAAAGAAACTTTCTCCTAGCTGCTTTCCTTTGAAGCAGAAACACATTTACATCCTAGCCCCATTGAAGAAACATAGAAATTCGCTTTACAAAAAGCACTCCTTCTGCTTGTAGACCCAGCCAGGAATGACCTAGCCTGGAATCCCCTACACCATTCTGCAGCTTTCCAGCTGCGTCACACACTGGCAAAAGAAACTTTCTCCTAGCTGCTTTCTTTGAAGCAGAAACACGTTTACATCCTATCCCTATTGAAGAACCATAGAAATGCCGTTTAGAAAAAGCACTCCTTCTGCGTGTAGACCCAGTCAGGAATGGCCTAGCCTGGAATCCCCTGCACCATTCTGCAGCTTTCCAGCTCCCTCACACACTGGCAAAAGAAACTTTCTCCTAGCTGCTTTCCTTTGAAGCAGAAACACATTTACATCCTAGCCCCATTGAAGAAACATAGAAATGCCGTTTAGAAAAAGTACTCCTTCTGCGTGTAGACCCAGTCAGGAATGGCCTAGCCTTGAATCCCCTACACCATTCTGCTGCTTTCCAGTTCCCTCACACACTGGCAAAAGAAACTTTCTCCTAGCTGCTTTCCTTTGAAGTAGAAACACGTTTACATCCTATCCCTATTGAAGAACCATAGAAATTTGCTTAAGAAAAAGCAATCATTCTGCTTATAGACCCAGCCAGGAATGGCCTAGCCTGGAATCCCCTGCACTGTTCTGCAGCTTTCCAGCTCCCTCACACACTGGCAAAAGAAACTTTATCCTAGCTGCTTTCCTTTGAAGCAGAAACACGTTTACATCCATGCCCCATTGAAGAAGCATAGAAATGCCGTCTAGAAAAAGCACTCCTTCTGCGTGTAGACCCAGTCAGGAATGGCCTAGCCTGGAATCCCCTGCACCATTCTGCAGTTTTCCAGCTCCCTCACACACTGGCACAAGAAACTTTCTCCTAGCTGCTTTCCTTTGACGCAGAAACACGTTTACATCCTAGCCCCATTGAAGAAACATAGAAATTCGCTTTACAAAAAGCACTCCTTCTGCTTATAGACCCAGCCAGGAATGACCTAGCCTGGAATCCCCTACACCATTCTGCAGCTTTCCAGCTGCGTCACACACTGGCAAAAGAAACTTTCTCCTAGCTGCTTTCCTTTGAAGCAGAAACACGTTTACATCCTATCCCTATTGAAGAACCATCGAAATTCGCTTTACAAAAAGCACTCCATCTGCTTACAGACCCAGTCAGGAATGACCTAGCCTGGAATCCCCTGCACCATTCTGCAGCTTTCCAGCTGCGTCACACACTGGGAACAGAAACTTTCTCCTAGCTGCTTTCCTTTGAAGCAGAAACACGTTTACATCCTATCCCCATTGAAGAACCATAGAAATGCCGTTTAGAAAAAGCACTCCTTCTGCTTACAGACCCAGCCAGGAATGGCCTAGCCTGGAATTTCCTGCACCGTTCTGCAGCTTTCCAGCTCCCTCACACACTGGCAGAAGAAACTTTCTCCTAGCTGCTTTCCTTTGAAGCAGAAACACGTTTACATCCTAGCCCCATTGAAGAAACATAGAAATTCGGTTTAGAAAAAGCAATCCTTCTGCTTATAGAACCAGTCAGGAATGACCTAGCCTGGAATCCCCTGCACCATTCTGCAGCTTTCCAGCTGCGTCACACACTGGCAAAGAAACTTTCTCCTAGCTGCTTTCCTTTGAAGCAGAAACACGTTTACATCCTAGCCCCATTGAAGAACCATAGTAATGCTGTTTAGAAAAAGCACTCCTTCTGCGTGTAGACCCAGCCAGGAATGGCCTAGCCTGGAATCCCCTGCACCATTCTGCAGCTTTCCAGCTGCGTCACACACTGGCAAAAGAAACTTTCTCCTAGCTGCTTTCCTTTGAAGCAGAAACACGTTTACATCCTATCCCATTGAAGAACCATAGAAATTCGCTTTACGAAAAAGCACTCCTTCTGCTTATAGACCCAGCCAGGAATGACCTAGCCTGGAATCCCCTGCACCATTCTGCAGCTTTCCAGCTGCGTCACACACTGGCAAAAGAAACTTTCTCCTAGCTGCTTTCCTTTGAAGCAGAAACACGTTTACATCCTAGCCCCATTGAAGAACCATAGAAATTCGCTTTACAAAAAGCACTCCTTCTGCTTATAGACCCAGCCAGGAATGACCTAGCCTGGAATCCCCTGCACCATTCTGCAGCTTTCCAGCTCCCTCACACACTGGCAAAAGAAACTTTCTCCTAGCTGCTTTCCTTTGAAGCAGAAACACGTTTACATCCTAGCCCCATTGAAGAACCATAGAAATTCGCTTTACAAAAAGCACTCCTTCTGCTTATAGACCCAGCCAGGAATGACCTAGCCTGGAATCCCCTACACCATTCTGCAGCTTTCCAGCTGCGTCACACACTGGCAAAAGAAACTTTCTCCTAGCTGCTTTCCTTTGAAGCAGAAACACGTTTACATCCTAGCCCCATTGAAGAACCATAGAAATTGCCGTTTAGAAAAAGCACTCCTTCTGCTTATAGACCCAGTCAGGAATGACCTAGCCTGGAATCCCCTGCACCATTCTGCAGCTTTCCAGCTCCCTCACACACTGGCAAAAGAAACTTTCTCCTAGCTGCTTTCCTTTGAAGCAGAAACACGTTTACATCCTAGCCCCATTGAAGAAACAGAAATGCCGTTTAGAAAAAGCACTCCTTCTGCGTATAGACCCAGTCAGGAATGACCTAGCCTGGAATCCCCTGCACCATTCTGCAGCTTTCCAGCTCCCTCACACACTGGCAAAAGAAACTTTCTCCTAGCTGCTTTCCTTTGAAGCAGAAACACGTTTACATCCTATCCCCATTGAAGAACCATAGAAATTCGCTTTACAAAAAGCACTCCTTCTGCTTGTAGACCCAGCCAGGAATGGCCTAGCCTGGAATCCCCTGCACCATTCTGCAGCTTTCCAGCTCCCTCACACACTGGCAAAAGAAACTTTCTCCTAGCTGCTTTCCTTTGAAGCAGAAACACGTTTACATCCTAGCCCCATTGAAGAACCATAGAAATGCCGTTTAGAAAAAGCACTCCTTCTGCGTGTAGACCCAGTCAGGAATGGCCTAGCCTGGAATCCCCTGCACCATTCTGCAGCTTTCCAGCTCCCTCACACACTGGCAAAAGAAACTTTCTCCTAGCTGCTTTCCTTTGAAGCAGAAACACGTTTACATCCTAGCCCCATTGAAGAACCATAGAAATGCCGTTTAGAAAAAGCACTCCTTCTGCGTGTAGACCCAGTCAGGAATGGCCTAGCCTGGAATCCCCTACACCATTCTGCAGCTTTCCAGCTCCCTCACACACTGGCAAAAGAAACTTTCTCCTAGCTGCTTTCCTTTGAAGCAGAAACACGTTTACATCCTAGCCCCATTGAAGAACCATAGAAATTCGATTTAGAAAAAGCACTCCTTCTGCTTATAGACCCAGCCAGGAATGACCTAGCCTGGAATCCCCTGCACATTCTGCAGCTTTCCAGCTCCCTCACACACTGGCAAAAGAAACTTTCTCCTAGCTGCTTTCCTTTGAAGCAGAAACACGTTTACATCCTTGCCCCATTGAAGAACCATAGAAATTCGCTTTACAAAAGCACTCCTTCTGCGTGTAGACCCAGTCAGGAATGGCCTAGCCTGGAATCCCCTGCACCATTCTGCAGCTTTCCAGCTCCCTCACACACTGGCAAAAGAAACTTTCTCCTAGCTGCTTTCCTTTGAAGCAGAAACACGTTTACATCCTAGCCCCATTGAAGAACCATAGAAATTCGCTTTACAAAAAGCACTCCTTCTGCGTGTAGACCCAGCCAGGAATGACCTAGCCTGGAATCCCCTGCACCATTCTGCAGCTTTCCAGCTGCGTCACACACTGGCAAAAGAAACTTTCTCCTAGCTGCTTTCCTTTGAAGCAGAAACACGTTTACATCCTAGCCCCATTGAAGAACCATAGAAATGCCGTTTAGAAAAAGCACTCCTTCTGCTTATAGACCCAGTCAGGAATGGCCTAGCCTGGAATCCCCTGCACCATTCTGCAGCTTTCCAGCTCCCTCACACACTGGCAAAAGAAACTTTCTCCTAGCTGCTTTCCTTTGAAGCAGAAACACGTTTACATCCTAGCCCCATTGAAGAACCATAGAAATTCGCTTTAGAAAAAGCACTCCTTCTGCTTATAGACCCAGTCAGGAATGACCTAGCCTGGAATCCCCTGCACCATTCTGCAGCTTTCCAGCTCCGTCACACACTGGCAAAAGAAACTTTCTCCTAGCTGCTTTCCTTTGAAGCAGAAACACGTTTACATCCTAGCCCCATTGAAGAACCATAGAAATGCCGTTTAGAAAAAGCACTCCTTCTGCTTATAGACCCAGTCAGGAATGACCTAGCCTGGAATCCCCTGCACCATTCTGCAGCTTTCCAGCTCCCTCACACACTGGCAAAAGAAACTTTCTCCTAGCTGCTTTCCTTTGAAGCAGAAACACGTTTACATCCTAGCCCCATTGAAGAAACATAGAAATGCCGTTTAGAAAAAGCACTCCTTCTGCTTATAGACCCAGTCAGGAATGACCTAGCCTGGAATCCCCTGCACCATTCTGCAGCTTTCCAGCTGCGTCACACACTGGCAAAAGAAACTTTCTCCTAGCTGCTTTCCTTTGAAGCAGAAACACGTTTACATCCTAGCCCCATTGAAGAAACATAGAAATTCCGTTTAGAAAAAGCACTCCTTCTGCTTATAGACCCAGTCAGGAATGACCTAGCCTGGAATCCCCTGCACCATTCTGCAGCTTTCCAGCTCCCTCACACACTGGCAAAAGAAACTTTCTCCTAGCTGCTTTCCTTTGAAGCAGAAACACGTTTACATCCTAGCCCCATTGAAGAACCATAGAAATGCCGTTTAGAAAAAGCACTCCTTCTGCTTATAGACCCAGCCAGGAATGACCTAGCCTGGAATCCCCTGCACCATTCTGCAGCTTTCCAGCTGCGTCACACACTGGCAAAAGAAACTTTCTCCTAGCTGCTTTCCTTTGAAGCAGAAACACGTTTACATCCTATCCCCATTGAAGAACCATAGAAATTCGCTTTAGAAAAAGCACTCCTTCTGCTTATAGACCCAGCCAGGAATGACCTAGCCTGGAATCCCCTGCACCATTCTGCAGCTTTCCAGCTGCATCACACACTGGCAAAAGGAACTTTCTCCTAGCTGCTTTCCTTTGAAGCAGAAACACGTTTACATCCTAGCCCCATTGAAGAACCATAGAAATGCCGTTTAGAAAAAGCACTCCTTCTGCTTATAGACCCAGCCAGGAATGGCCTAGCCTGGAATCCCCTGCACCATTCTGCAGCTTTCCAGCTGCCTCACACACTGGCAAAAGAAACTTTCTCCTAGCTGCTTTCCTTTGAAGCAGAAACACGTTTACATCCTAGCCCCATTGAAGAACCATAGAAATGCCGTTTAGAAAAAGCACTCCTTCTGCTTATAGACCCAGCCAGGAATGACCTAGCCTGGAATCCCCTACACCATTCTGCAGCTTTCCAGCTGCGTCACACACTGGCAAAAGAAACTTTCTCCTAGCTGCTTTCCTTTGAAGCAGAAACACGTTTACATCCTAGCCCCATTGAAGAGCCATAGAAATGCCGTTTAGAAAAAGCACTCCTTCTGCTTATAGACCCAGTCAGGAATGACCTAGCCTGGAATCCCCTGCACCATTCTGCAGCTTTCCAGCTCCCTCACACACTGGCAAAAGAAACTTTCTCCTAGCTGCTTTCCTTTGAAGCAGAAACACGTTTACATCCTATCCCCATTGAAGAAACATAGAAATTCGCTTTACAAGAAGCACTCCTTCTGCTTGTAGACCCAGTCAGGAATGACCTAGCCTGGAATCCCCTGCACCATTCTGCAGCTTTCCAGCTCCCTCACACACTGGCAAAAGAAACTTTCTCCTAGCTGCTTTCCTTTGAAGCAGAAACACGTTTACATCCTAGCCCCATTGAAGAACCAGAGAAATGCCGATTAGAAAAAGCACTCCTTCTGCGTGTAGACCCAGCCAGGAATGGCCTAGCCTGGAATCCCCTGCACCATTCTGCAGCTTTCCAGCTGCGTCACACACTGGCAAAAGAAACTTTCTCCTAGCTGCTTTCCTTTGAAGCAGAAACACGTTTACATCCTAGCCCCATTGAAGAACCATAGAAATGCCGTTTAGAAAAAGCACTCCTTCTGCTTATAGACCCAGTCAGGAATGACCTAGCCTGGAATCCCCTGCACCATTCTGCAGCTTTCCAGCTCCCTCACACACTGGCAAAAGAAACTTTCTCCTAGCTGCTTTCCTTTGAAGCAGAAACACGTTTACATCCTAGCCCCATTGAAGAACCATAGAAATGCCGTTTAGAAAAAGCACTCCTTCTGCTTATAGACCCAGTCAGGAATGACCTAGCCTGGAATCCCCTGCACCATTCTGCAGCTTTCCAGCTCCCTCACACACTGGCAAAAGAAACTTTCTCCTAGCTGCTTTCCTTTGAAGCAGAAACACGTTTACATCCTTGCCCCATTGAAGAACCATAGAAATTCGCTTTAGAAAAAGCACTCCTTCTGCGTGTAGACCCAGTCAGGAATGGCCTAGCCTGGAATCCCCTGCACCATTCTGCAGCTTTCCAGCTGCATCACACACTGGCAAAAGAAACTTTCTCCTAGCTGCTTTCCTTTGAAGCAGAAACACGTTTACATCCTAGCCCCATTGAAGAACCATAGAAATTCGCTTTACAAAAAGCACTCCTTCTGCGTGTAGACCCAGTCAGGAATGACCTAGCCTGGAATCCCCTGCACCATTCTGCAGCTTTCCAGCTGCATCACACACTGGCAAAAGAAACTTTCTCCTAGCTGCTTTCCTTTGAAGCAGAAACACGTTTACATCCTAGCCCCATTGAAGAACATAGAAATGCCGTTTAGAAAAAGCACTCCTTCTGCTTATAGACCCAGTCAGGAATGGCCTAGCCTGGAATCCCCTGCACCATTCTGCAGCTTTCCAGCTGCGTCACACACTGGCAAAAGAAACTTTCTCCTAGCTGCTTTCCTTTGAAGCAGAAACACGTTTACATCCTAGCCCCATTGAAGAACCATAGAAATTCGCTTTACAAAAAGCACTCCTTCTGCTTATAGACCCAGTCAGGAATGACCTAGCCTGGAATCCCCTGCACCATTCTGCAGCTTTCCAGCTCCCTCACACACTGGCAAAAGAAACTTTCTCCTAGCTGCTTTCCTTTGAAGCAGAAACACGTTTACATCCTAGCCCCATTGAAGAACATAGAAATGCCGTTTAGAAAAAGCACTCCTTCTGCTTATAGACCCAGTCAGGAATGACCTAGCCTGGAATCCCCTGCACCATTCTGCAGCTTTCCAGCTGCCTCACACACTGGCAAAAGAAACTTTCTCCTAGCTGCTTTCCTTTGAAGCAGAAACACGTTTACATCCTAGCCCCATTGAAGAAACATAGAAATTCGCTTTAAAAGAAGCACTCCTTCTGCTTATAGACCCAGTCAGGAATGACCTAGCCTGGAATCCCCTGCACCATTCTGCAGCTTTCCAGCTGCCTCACACACTGGCAAAAGAAACTTTCTCCTAGCTGCTTTCCTTTGAAGCAGAAACACGTTTACATCCTAGCCCCATTGAAGAACCATAGAAATGCCGATTAGAAAAAGCACTCCTTCTGCGTGTAGACCCAGCCAGGAATGGCCTAGCCTGGAATCCCCTGCACCATTCTGCAGCTTTCCAGCTGCGTCACACACTGGCAAAAGAAACTTTCTCCTAGCTGCTTTCCTTTGAAGCAGAAACACGTTTACATCCTAGCCCCATTGAAGAACCATAGAAATGCCGTTTAGAAAAAGCACTCCTTCTGCGTGTAGACCCAGCCAGGAATGGCCTAGCCTGGAATCCCCTGCACCATTCTGCAGCTTTCCAGCTGCGTCACACACTGGCAAAAGAAACTTTCTCCTAGCTGCTTTCCTTTGAAGCAGAAACACGTTTACATCCTAGCCCCATTGAAGAACCATAGAAATGCCGTTTAGAAAAAGCACTCCTTCTGCTTATAGACCCAGCCAGGAATGGCCTAGCCTGGAATCCCCTGCACCATTCTGCAGCTTTCCAGCTGCCTCACACACTGGCAAAAGAAACTTTCTCCTAGCTGCTTTCCTTTGAAGCAGAAACACGTTTACATCCTAGCCCCATTGAAGAAACATAGAAATGCCGTTTAGAAAAAGCACTCCTTCTGCGTGTAGACCCAGTCAGGAATGGCCTAGCCTGGAATCCCCTGCACCATTCTGCAGCTTTCCAGCTGCGTCACACACTGGCAAAAGAAACTTTCTCCTAGCTGCTTTCCTTTGAAGCAGAAACACGTTTACATCCTATCCCATTGAAGAACCATAGAAATTCGCTTTACAAAAAGCACTCCTTCTGCTTATAGACCCAGCCAGGAATGACCTAGCCTGGAATCCCCTGCACCATTCTGCAGCTTTCCAGCTCCCTCACACACTGGCAAAAGAAACTTTCTCCTAGCTGCTTTCCTTTGAAGCAGAAACACGTTTACATCCTAGCCCCATTGAAGAACCATAGAAATGCCGTTTAGAAAAAGCACTCCTTCTGCGTGTAGACCCAGTCAGGAATGGCCTAGCCTGGAATCCCCTGCACCATTCTGCAGCTTTCCAGCTGCGTCACACACTGGCAAAAGAAACTTTCTCCTAGCTGCTTTCCTTTGAAGCAGAAACACGTTTACATCCTAGCCCCATTGAAGAACCATAGAAATTCGCTTTAGAAAAAGCAATCCTTCTGCTTATAGACCCAGTCAGGAATGGCCTAGCCTGGAATCCCCTGCACCATTCTGCAGCTTTCCAGCTGCCTCACACACTGGCAAAAGAAACTTTCTCCTAGCTGCTTTCCTTTGAAGCAGAAACACGTTTACATCCTAGCCCCATTGAAGAAACATAGAAATTCGTTTTAGAAAAAGCAATCCTTCTGCTTATAGACCCAGCCAGGAATGGCCTAGCCTGGAATCCCCTGCACCATTCTGCAGCTTTCCAGCTGCGTCACACACTGGCAAAAGAAACTTTCTCCTAGCTGCTTTCCTTTGAAGCAGAAACACGTTTACATCCTAGCCCCATTGAAGAACCATAGAAATTCGCTTTACAAAAAGCACTCCTTCTGCTTATAGACCCAGTCAGGAATGACCTAGCCTGGAATCCCCTACACCATTCTGCAGCTTTCCAGCCCCTCACACACTGGCAAAAGAAACTTTCTCCTAGCTGCTTTCCTTTGAAGCAGAAACACGTTTACATCCTAGCCCCATTGAAGAAACATAGAAATTCGCTTTAGAAAAAGCACTCCTTCTGCGTGTAGACCCATCCAGGAATGGCCTAGCCTGGAATCCCCTGCACCATTCTGCAGCTTTCCAGCTGCGTCACACACTGGCAAAAGAAACTTTCTCCTAGCTGCTTTCCTTTGAAGCAGAAACACGTTTACATCCTAGCCCCATTGAAGAACCATAGAAATTCGCTTTACAAAAAGCAATCCTTCTGCTTATAGACCCAGTCAGGAATGACCTAGCCTGGAATCCCCTGCACCATTCTGCAGCTTTCCAGCTCCGTCACACACTGGCAAAAGAAACTTTCTCCTAGCTGCTTTCCTTTGAAGCAGAAACACGTTTACATCCTAGCCCCATTGAAGAAACATAGAAATTCGTTTTAGAAAAAGCACTCCTTCTGCTTATAGACCCAGCCAGGAATGGCCTAGCCTGGAATCCCCTGCACCATTCTGCAGCTTTCCAGCTGCGTCACACACTGGCAAAAGAAACTTTCTCCTAGCTGCTTTCCTTTGAAGCAGAAACACGTTTACATCCTAGCCCCATTGAAGAACCATAGAAATGCCGTTAAGAAAAAGCACTCCTTCTGCTTATAGACCCAGCCAGGAATGACCTAGCCTGGAATCCCCTGCACCATTCTGCAGCTTTCCAGCTGCCTCACACACTGGCAAAAGAAACTTTCTCCTAGCTGCTTTCCTTTGAAGCAGAAACACGTTTACATCCTAGCCCCATTGAAGAACCATAGAAATTCGTTTAGAAAAAGCACTCCTTCTGCTTATAGACCCAGTCAGGAATG